>NC_134485.1:12621180-12921180 GCF_040206685.1 Ascaphus truei | reverse complement strand
TGTTGTTTTAATACCTACTTGATGTAAGTAGGCATTTTATTAGAGCCAAGATTCTGTTATAAAATCACATTTTGTGTTTACTTGCTGCACTATTATTCCCCTTTTTTCCTTTTTGGGTGTTCCTGATACCATCGCTCCCTTCCTACCCTGGATCCATACAGGTAAATAACAACAAAAGTTTAAAGGAGACCCTGTCCAAAGAGCTTACAATCTAACAGCTACTGTATGTTGGAGGTTTACCGACACAGGAGTAAAGATGGGATTTTTAGAAGGTCAAGTGCACCTGGCGTTTATAGCAGAGCCGAAAAACATGTCATGAGATGCTTCTTTTAAGAGGCAGATTTCAGCTGCGCTTTGAATGTGGAAAGTGAAGGTGTTTGACGAATATTGAGTGGAGGAGCGTCCCATTGGTATGGAGAGACTCGTGAACAAGGTTTAAAACAGGAGAGGGCTGAAGAGGTAAAAGGTACAAGATGAGACAAACTTGGGTTGAGTGTAAGAGACGAGTAGGGGTGTAACGAGAGATCGGAGTTGAGATATCTGGAGGTTCATTTGAATGGAGTTTAACTATTCTCTGCCACCAGGAAGCAGATTCATGGAAAAGGGTTCTTTGATACATTTGGTACAAGTTTATTTGCACTGGGTTTGTCCCAGTTGTGAGAGATAACGTTGACTTAGCCTATGGTCTCAATAATGGTCCAGCATTTTTGCTACTAGAACCAGGCCATTCTTTCATCCTTTTATGAATTCTTCAGATTCTGAGATGATATTTTGCTTTGCGCTAGTCACACACTATGGGGGCGATTCACAAAGCAGTGATAAAATCGGTTGCTGTTGCGTGCGACTATGCATTTTTTGATCGCGCTATAAGAAATGAAGCCAAACGCGGGATTCATTAAGAAGTGCAGGCCATTTTTTAAAGTACGAGAAAAAATGCACTATTGTGCAAGCTGTTGTTAGTATCAGTGCTGTCGTGCTATAAATTCTATAGCGTGATAGGTGCTAGAAAATAATGCAGCCTGTAAGAGCTGCATGGAGATGCTGCATCTTCATGCACGGCTCTTGCAGGCGATCGTACAGTACAATATAGATTTTAATAATAGTATACATGAGCAGGGGGTCTCCTAAGCTGAACCACATTGGTTTCAGCCTCGGGAACCCCCTACTTCATAAGATACAGACCCGTTAAAATGTGACGGTATCCCCTGTGCTTTTAAAATCTCCCACGTCACGTGACCAGGGGATTTAAATCGTACAGGGGGAAACCGACACCCCATAACGGGGCCTGTATCTCATGAACTAGGTGGTCCCCGAGGCGGAAACCAATGCGGTTCAGCTCAGGAGACCCCCTGCTCATGTACATTAGTATCAAAACACTAATAACAATAACAAATAAATACAGTAATTACTGTAGCGCATATCCGCTATGGTAATGAAGCTGCTTTAATGTAATTTTTATTAATAGTGTGTGGGAGCAGGGGGTCTCCTGTGATGAACAGCATATATTTCAGCATCGGGGACCCCCTGCTTCCCGAGTTACAGGCCCAGATATGGGGTGCCGGTATCTCCTTCATTATTTAAATCACCCGGTCACATGACACAGACGATTTAAAAATGGCGGCGATACTGGCATCCAATGCCCTATACCGGGGCCTGTAACTCGGGAAGCAGGGTCCCTGAGCCAGAAATCAAAGTGGTTAAGCTCAGGAGACCCCTGCTCCTGCACACTATTAAAACATTACATTAAAGCAGATTCATTACCTTAGCGGCTATCTGGGAAAGGGTTAAAGCACAATAGCAGGTTTATTGGGGGCAATTGCCCCCAATTAACATTGCAATATGTAATACCCACCCCCTTTGCTCCCAACAACCCTTATACCCCCCTAACATACATAAAAGCCAAAAAATTATTACGCACAGGAATGTTACTAAAGGCCGGCGGGGACCCTCGGATGGTGCCCGTGAGTATCTGTAGTCCCTCGGTTGGTCCCAATAGGGTGTCTGGGGGCCTCCAGGTAGTCCCCAGGGGTGCCTTGGGGTCCTCGGGTATTTCCCGCAGGTGTCCGGTGTCCCCTCTTGCTTGCGGTACCAATCTTGTGCCCCCCAAAAAATTAACAAAAACTTTGAAATAAATACAGCCCCGTTGCTTCCCCCATAACAGATGCAGTACAGTAATGGACAACATTACTATTATCCGGATATGGATAAAAGTGCATTTTCCTATTTAAAATAAAACATTAACAAACAGAAATAAAGCAAATAAAACTTGCACTCACCCTTGCTAGCCTGCTATGATAAAGGCCATCCTTCTCACCGTCCATGTCCTCCGTTGCCATAAACAATGCAATAAAAAAATACAATCTAATGGCCCCTAACCCCTTAATCACCTTAGTGGTTAGTAACCGCTATAGTAATTATGGGTTATACCACCCTCACCCACTACCCACCCAGGAGGCCTAATCACCCTCTCCAGGCAACTGCCACCACCCTCCACCCATTGATGGGTACAGTGGGTACATCATGCTCATATAATATGGGCATGATTTAACACTATGGCAGTCAATGGTCAACCTAAAAAATAAACAACACCAACAATAGCCAATGTAATCAAAACAATCAGCAAACAAACAACAATAAACAAGTAAACACCACAAAATTACCAGCAATCAATTAAATCAAATAAACACCACAATTAACAAATAAAAAATGAAAACAAAACCATCAATAAATAAAATTAAGCTCCAAATAAATAGAAAGTCACAATAAGGATTCTTGTGCTCGCGTTGTCCTCTTTAAAAGATAATAAGCTTGCAGCAGTGCGTGAAGGAGCCACTCCTCAAGATACTCCTATGAAAGAAAAACTCCCAAGGGAGTTTTTCAAAAGACAAAACAAACACACACAAGCGCACCACAGATTAGTAAAAGGTATATCACAAAATTTAATAAAATTTAATAAAGGTCACTGTGACCAAAAGACAATAATCAATAAATAAAATGTACAAAACAAAAACACATACAAATACACATATGAAGCATGTACTACACTGGCGACACACTTTATTCGAGCTCGGCTAGTCCCACGAATTCGGGTATACCCGGGTGTATTGAGGTTTATGACTGTTTTCTGCCCGAGTGCATTGAGTTATTTTCCAGCAGGGATTGAAGCATTTTATTCCCGCTGGCTGCAATACTGCACAGTACATATATATATACTGCATTACAATTCATGAATTTATGCCATCTGGTAGACACGCGAAGCATTGCAGCCTATTAAATCCTAATCATTATCATTTAACAGATCAGCCGCCCATCAGTCAGGCATGAACCCAGGCTGGGAAGGCAAATGCAACGGGGCTTGTCAGAGGTGAGGAGCGGCGCATTCCAGGTATCTGCCAGGTACATACCGGGTATTTGCTCGAATAAAGTGTGTCGGTGCAGTATGTATGGTAAATCACACCCTATAAATGCTAAACCAAAACATAACTTCAGTGAAGTAAACAACTAGATGAGTTAAAAATACATCCACTGAGGATGTCTAATAACTCCTAGAAAGAACAAACCCAATTGAGGGGAACGAAACTAACCGCAAGAAGTGGCAGCAGGGGCTCAGTGTGGATGCAATACTGTCCGGACACACAAACACACGGCAAGATAACCTCTCTGCAACCAATTCCTAGGGATCTCATTCCAGCCAAAGGGAGACTGCGCACAGCTGCCTCTCGTGACCCCTACCAGTTTCGCAATCAATGCTTCATCAGGATGCTTATTCAGGGGGGCACGGGCAGTCAGGGCCACCATGGGGGGGGGGGGTTTGCCGGGTCGTATGCCGTCCCCTCGACAAAACTGGTCACCACAGGGTGACAGGCCCACTGGGGGAAAATAAATAAATAAAAATCCCCCCACCTGTTTGGTTTGCAGGCAGCCAATCTCTATCTGATCTGCACAGTGAGGAGGCGCCTTTTCCTGCATGGAGTGAGTAAGGTAAGTACAGCTCCATGCCTCCCTCCGATTTGCCCCCCCCATCCGATTTGCCCCCATGTCCGATTTCCCCCCCATGTCCAATTTGCTCCCCACCATGTCTGATTTGCCCCCCCCGCTCCGATTTTGTCCCCCTGCTCTGATTTTGCCCCCCCGCTCTGATTTTGCCCCTCCTGCTCTGATTTTGCCCCCCCGCTCCGATATTGCCCCCCTGCTCCGATTTTGCCCACCTGCTCCTATTTTGCCCCCCCTGCTCCTATTTTGCCCCCCCCGCTCCGATTTTGCCCCCCCCCGCTCCGATTTTGCCCCCCTTGCTCCGATTTTGCCCCCCCACTCCGATTGGCCCCCCGTGTGTCCGATTCCCGTTTGTGTTTGAGTGTGTGAGAGTGTAAAATTGTGTGTGTAAGTGTGTGTGTGTGTGTGTGAGAGAGAGCGCGAGAGCGAGAGAGAGAGAGAGTAAGAGAGTGAGAGTGTGAGAGTGTGAGAGTGTGAGAGTGTGAGAGTGAGTAAGAGTGTGAGAGTGTGAGTGAGTGTGAGAGTGTGAGAGTGAGTGTGGGGTGAGTGTGAGAGCGAGTGTGAGAGTGAGTGTGGGGGTGAGTGTGAGACTGAGTGTGAGAGTGTGAGTAAGAATGTGGGAGTGTGAGAGTGAGTGTGAGTGTGAGAGTGAGTGTGGGTGAGTGTGAGAGTGAGTGTGAGTGGGAGTGAGAGAGTGAGAGAGTGAGAGTGAATGAATACAGACACCAATCCACAGTCAGTGATAGTCACCCACACACACACCCCTGTGTCTGTCACTCACTGTCACCCACCCTCTCTCTCTCTGTCATTTATGTATGTGTCCTTATCTCTTATAAGGGGTTAGTAGTTTAACCTCCGGTTTGCTAGTAAAACTGAATTACTGTGTCGCGAAATGATGCATGGTTAAAAAGTGTGTCACCAACATGAAAACTTTGGAAAGCTCTGATGTAAAGGGACTGAAGCCAGCCAATCAGAATGTCTGTGCTTCCTTTCCCTTTAACATGATGTCACATGGCCACAATCACATGTTTTTTCAGCCAATCAGATAGTGAGATGTATATCTCCAATCTGATTGGTTGTAGTAGACCATGTTACCCTTTGGATGACATCACACCCTTTCCAAAAATTGACTCTGTTACATGGTCTACTACAACCAATTAGATTGGGGATATACACCTCACACCGATTGGCTGAAGTAACATTTGACGGTGGCCATGTTGGTTTTGTGACGTCATGATAAAGGGAAAGGAAGCACAGCCATTCTGATTGGCTGGCTTCACGTCCTTTACATGATGTCACATGTAGCACTTGAAGCATGATTATCATTAAGCTTTATCTTTCCATAGGTGTGTTACGTTTGAGTACGTTGCTAGTTACTGTCCAGGAAATGGCCACAGTGAGCAGAAAGGGCAGGAGAGACAGAAAACTGGGACCATAGTGAAAACCCGGTACGGATCAAGCAGAATCCTTATAGTACCCCCTCTCTAGGAGAGACCTACGGGCAATCTATGCCAGTTTGGCAGGGAATCTCCGATGAAATTCCCAGACCAGTCTGGGGTCATTGATCCTCGGATGTGATCCATGAATTCTCTTCAGGTCCATAACCCTTCCTGTGGACCAAGGATTGTAGCCCACCCAGGGATCTATGGGAATCTAGTATCTGGCATACTTCAAATTCCTCCTGGCCATCCACCAGACATGGTCTAGGAGGAGGGAGAATAGCAGGAGAGAAAGCATTCTGGACCAACGGTTTGAGAAGGGAGATGTGTAACACTAGAGGTAACCTTAAGTTATCTGGAAGTTCCAGTTTGAATGCCACTTGGTTGAACTGTTTCAGAATTTTGTAAGGTCCAATGAACTTGGGCCCAAGTTTGGAGGAGGGCAGATTCAGTCAGATATTTTTTGTAGCCAACCAAACTTATCTCCCACTTGAAATTGGGGAGGTGGTCATCAACGTTTATCCACCTGGGTTTTTTGCTGGAGGGCGGCTTTGGTCAGATTGGTCTGGATCTTCTTCCAGAATGATTGCAGTTCTCGAATCTTATCATCCACTGCTGAGACTCCGGAGAGAGGACTGGAAGAAGGAAAGGAAACAGGATGGTACCCGTAGGCACAAAAGAATGGAAATTCCAGTTGGAATTGTGCTTCATAGAGTTGCGGGAAACCTCGACCCATGGGAGCAGATCAACCAAGTCATCCTGTAGTTCAGATACAAAACATCGCAGGAATTGTTCTAAAGACTGATTGGCCCTTTCCGTTAGTCCGTTGGACTGGGGATGGTACGAAGAAGAAAAATGGAAGGAGATGCCCATTCTTTGACAAAAGGCCTTCCAAAATCTTGAGATCAATTTGGACCCGCGGTCCAAGACTATATCTGCCGGGACTCCAGGAAGACGAAATATCTCTTTAATGAAGATTTCAGATAGTTCTGAAGCTGTGGGTAGCTTCTTAAGGGCAACAAAGTGGGCTTGGCGTGGGAAGCGATCAACTACTACCAGTATGGTAGCTTAGGTAGGCGGGTGGTAGCTCCACAATAAAATCCATAGAAAGGTGGGTCCACGGGCAGGTGGGGACTGGCAAGGACTGGAGAAACCAACAGGGTAATGTCATTGGCACCATAGTCTGGGCACATACAACGCAGGCTGCCAAAAAATCTTTTGCGTTTTTGCGGATCTCTGGCCACCAAAAGATCCGTTCCAGGAAATCACATGTCTTCCTAACTCCCGGATGACCAGCCGTCTTGAAGTTATGACCCCATTGCAACACCTCACTACGAAATTGGGGAGGGACAAATAGTTTGAACGAATGAGTGAATGTTGGCCTGGGATCCTCTGCTTGAGCCTGTGAAATCTGTTGCAGAAGTAAAAATGATACGGCAGAGATAATCTGTGAAGATGGAATGATGGTCCCTGCTCAATCTCCTCTCAACCGTCAGAAGCGAATTGCCTGGATAGCGCATCTGCCTTTACATTCTTGGATCCTGGACAATAAGAGATCACAAAGTTTAACTGAGTGAAGAACAGAGCCCACCTTGCCTGACACATCCTGAGTCTCTTTGCTCCTTCAATGTAGTCAAGGTTCTTGTGATCTGAAAGGATTGGGTTCGGAGTAGTTGACCCCTCAAGCAAATGTCTCTTCTAGAGCCATTTTCATGGCCAGAAGTTCCCGATTCCCATCTTCATAATTTTTTTCAGCAGCAGAATTTTTTTGGGAAAAGATGGCACAGGGGTTGAGTTTCCCCTGAAAATCCTTTCTTTGAGAAAGGACGGCTCTGGCTGCCAGATCAGATGCGTCTACTTCAAGCACGAAGTGTTTCATAGGATATAAATGGATCAGCACAGGTGCGGCCGAAAAGGCGGACTTGAGCTTCTTGAAAGCTAGAAGAGCCTCAGAGGGCCATATCTTAGGTTTCACCCCTTTCTTACTAAGAGCCGTCATGGGTCCAACCATCTTGGAGAAGTTCATGATAAAACGTCAGTAGTATTTGGCGAATCCAAGAAATCTTTGAGTTGGTTTAAGGCCTATCAGTACAGGTCAATCCAGTACTGCCGATACCTTTGCACGATCCATCTCAAACCCACGGGAAGAGATGAAATACCCAAGGAAGGAAATCTTCTTTTGTTCGAACTGATATTTCTCGAGCTTGGCAAAGAGGAAGTGATCCCGAAGTCTTTGGAGGACCAGTCTAGTTGGAAAAAAAAGTATATCGTCCAGATACACTATGAGAAATTGGTCAAGTAAATCCCGGAAAATCTCATTGATAAAATTTTGAAATACGGCCGGTGCGTTGCAAAGGCCGAATGGCATGACTAGATATTCGTAGTGCCCGTCACGGGTATTAAAGGCTGTCTTCCACTCATCAACTTCTCTGATCCGAATTCAATTGTAAGCTCCTCAGAGATCCACTTTGGTGAAGATCGTGGCCTTGCATAAGCACTTAAGGAATGAGGGGTAGAGGATACCGATTTTTTATGGTGATTTTATTCAGGTCTCTGTAATTGACACATGGCCTGAGAGAGTCGTCTTTTTTTGGAAACAAAGAAGAAACCCGCACCAGGGGGGGGGGGAGTTTGATTTGTGGATAAACCCAAGCTGAAGGTACTCCGAAATGTATTCCCGCATAGACTTGGTATCTGGTTCCGAAAGGGGGTAAATGTGACCTCTAGGGGGGATGTACCCTTAGAGTAGGTCGATTGCACAATCAAAAGGTCGGTGTAGCGGTAACTCATCTGCCTTTTTTCTATCAAAAACATCGGCAAAGTCCTGGTAAGAAACTGGCAGGCATGACAAGGAAGTCTCTGTAGATAGCCGGACCTCAGAGATAGTACGAAACACCAGGAGACTTATCTCTGGGGACTCTGAGCTCGGGACTCAATAGATTTCACTGCCCTTACCGCACCCTATCTGTGGACTAGCCTTTGTCACTACAGTGATTTGTGGACTGCCCTGACTTGTGGAACCAGATGGATGATGATCCGTGACTGCCCAGATGTGGTGTGGCGTATGGGTAATTTGTCCCATGATATGCTGTTTTAACATTTCCCTGATGTACGCAGAATACCTATCCTTGGTTTAATTAATACATTTTAATTTGATTTACTTCACCATGAGCGTTGTGCGCTGTTTTCTTTTGTTTTATCTGTTCTAGCTTCTGGTGGTGTTGAGCAGCCCCTTACACAGCTGCAGACGCTCCTTCATATACCAGTTCACGTATAACCTATTTATTTATAAATATTTGTTGTCACTTCAATATATATTTCTAGTGCACAGTCACATTATAGCACTAATTTCAGCACTATTTATGGTTGCGCACCTACTTTTTCTATTTGGTATCAAGTCTTAGGACCACTGGAGTTGAGGGAGAGCATATGACATATAAGGACAGTGTTTATTTGTGAAGTACCCCAACCAAAACTACAGTAGCAGCGGATTAGCCTCATGAGTGATGGTCCCAGGTATCAGGGGTCTACCATCAATGGCACTACCGCTAGTGGAATCTCCTTAGTGCGGAGAGGAATGGAGTGGAGTTCCGCGAATGCGCGGTCAATTCAATTTCCTGCGACTCCCGAATCCACAAAAACCTGAGTGAAGATGGATGCCGGTCCCCAGGAGAGTGAAACCGGCAGGAGGAGCCGTGAAGGTTATGGAGAAGGAAGTAGAGAAGAAATGTCCAGAGAATATTCCTCTATCTTCACCAGGTATTGGGGTTTTCCTGATTTAGGACAGTTTCAGACACAATGAACCCCGAGCCCACAATACAGGCACAGCCCCTTGGTTCGTCTCCTAGTTTTCTCCTGCTCAGGTAATTTGGTATTCCCTAATTGCATTGGTTCCTCATCTGGGCGATGTGCAGTAAGAGGAGTGTTGAAATGGGGATATAGCTGAATTGTTGGGGTTTTGGGAGACTGAGCTCGCTCGGTCTGTCGTTCTTGTATCCAGAGGTCCATTCTGATACAGAGGGAAATTAGTTCCTCCAAATCTTTGAGCTCCAAATGGTTCCAACGCCTTAAAATAGTCTTGTTTACTATTGACCTTGCCCGCCTCACCCCCACGAGATGGAGGGTATCCTTATGTCAATTGGGTTAGCGGCTGGACTACTACCAAAAAGTTGTTCACGAACCTTCTATAATACCCACAAAAACCCAGTAATGACCCAAGTTCATATAATTGCCTAGGTTTTGGGCAATATGTGAGCCTCAAACTTGGAGCCTCCTTTACTATTGGACCTTCCAGGCATCCATAACAGTTGTGCTCTCCTTTTGTGACGTCATCCAGCTCCAGAACATCCCTCTGAAAACCCTGCACTGAAATCTCCTGGGACACCAGGGGAAACAGCGCCAGAGATTCCAAGGAAAAGCCCTAGCACTGCAGAAATATTCGGACAGCCTTTCAAACGCTTACTTTTAAGCTCAAATTCATGAGTGTATTACTTTTTAACCACTTAAAAAATGTAATAAATTGTCTTTTAACATACTACCACACTGCAGGTTTTCCTGTCTGCACTCTTTTCCTAGATCATACTCTCCCATTGCTGGTACCAGGATAATCTCCTCCAAGAGCAGCACAAGTCACCTCACCACCATCAGAACACTATACGATGGAGGGTCCCCCTCTCCCTCCCCACCCATCTTCACTTATACCACTACTGCTCCCCATTTTCTCTACATGGACTTCAACCTTCAGCTCTCTCCCGGGACCGTCATTTGATTCCTCCCTTTTTATTTGTTTATGGTTGTCATCACTTTATCATTTGCTTTATACTAATAGCCTTGTGTATTCCAATACCTGTCACATTATCTATTAATGGTTGTCATTACTGTTGTTATGAGCGCATAGGAGTTTGTTTTTTCATGTTTTTGGAGAAGCCTTCTTTTCTTTTGTGGGACCCAACATGATCCTTCACAGATTCCTTTTGTCATTTCCCTGGTTAGGCTTATTGCTGAATAATTTCCTAACCACATGTCGCATATTTTCTTTCCGACCAAAATCCCGGGAATTATGTCCTCCTTCTCCACATATATAGCAAAATTCAGGGCTGTTGCTCGTCCTGATAAGAAAAACAAAACCGCCTGTCAGCTCTAGGAACAGCGCTGCATAGAAGGTATATAATGATAGGTAGCGTCACGGTAAGTGAGTAGTAGGCACAAATGAAAGGAGGTAATAGGGAGCCTCCGTGGGAAAGCAAATCAGCCAACAACTTACTAAAAAAAATCTTACAGGTGTATAAACTGCTATAATAAGCATATAAATCCCAACACACGGTAGACAGGTAAGGCGTGGAGTACGCTGTTACTCACAAGTCGCCAGGTCCCTTTTCCTCCTGGCCACGCAGGAACAGTGTAGATCCTGTGTCTCTGTCGGCGTCTGTATCCAATCCAAAAAGTAACAATGCAAGAAGGGGGAGGATCGGTGTGACGTCTATATCCGTAGACAAACTGGGAGCTCACCGGCCAAATTGGTATAAATAAAAATAACTTTATTAAACTACATAAAAAATGTGTTACATCCACATGTGAAAAAGCTCCTCCTCCCTCGCGTTTCACGCCGTCACTGGCGCTTTCTCAAGAAACGGCATGAAACGCGAGGGAGGAGGAGCTTTTTTCACATGTGGATGTAACACATTTTTTATGTAGTTTAATAAAGTTGTTTTTATTTATACCAATTTGGCCGGTGAGCCCAGTTTGTCCAAGGATATAGACGTCACACCGATCCTCCCCCTTCTTGCACTGTTGCTCGTCCTATTAGGGGCCAGCCTAGAAGTCAACCTCTCTCTGGGAAAGTCTAGCATCCCATCTGTGTCTGTGTAGCTGTCACTCTCTGTCTCAGACTGTCACTATCTCTCAGACTGCTCAGTTGCTCTCCATCCATGTTTCTTATCCAATCCCATATTCCCTGCCATGTGTTGCCAGGCAGACATGGGACAGTGTCTCTTTCTCTTACGGCACCATGTGATAGGTGGAGAAGATTCATTCGGTATTGTTCACAGTATATATATATATATATATTCGTAGCAGGGGCTGCCCATATAATTAGCTTTGTGGATTCACGTTAACCTCAGGGAACATAATGTTCATTGCTGATTCGAACACTGTTCTGACTCTTCAGCATAAGAAGACAGGGAAGAACACTGATTGTTAACATAACATGAACGCCACATTTTCCTTCACCTCCTTAGCTGCGACACCACAAAGAATAGAGCCTGTACCAAATTACCGAACAGTTTATATCACTTGTACTCTGTTAAAATGTCACTATTGTCAGTACATCGTACATCATTAACAAACTCTACAGATCCTTTCCTCGAAAACATCAGATTTTCTATGACGGCAAATGTGCGAATGTGAGAAGCAACATCAATATTGTTTGTCACAATAATATACATTTTCCTTAACTAATGTTTGACCATTGTCCTTCCCAGTATATTTAATGCCTAATTGATTTATCTATTTAACCTATGCAGTGTTGACATAATGCATTGCAGTAAATGACAAATCTCGACAGCACTGAATACAGAAAGCAGGTACAGTACTAATGCAAAGTATGAGGCTGATGGCTGAAACTAGTGTTAATTGGTAACCTCACTTTTAAATTGGTCTGATCTACTGTAAATTATACTAGAGACATTTCCTACAGATTTAAGTGTGACTATAGATATTACTGTACACTTGAGAAGCTGTGCAGTCCTTTCTATATCCCAGGTCTCTATAGCTATTGCTCATGTTAATATCAAACAGTTGGCTTTTCTTGTAGAAATGTAGCCACTAAAAACATTTGCAGAATTGGAAGAAGAGTGTATCCACCTGGGAACAGCCATGAATGTGTACATGTTCATGAGCTCTGTATAATATTGTGTTTTTTACCTACATGTATGCACATTAATGGTGTGCTTCGTTTTTACTGTCCCCACATTTATATTTATCCGTGTAGCTAAATTAATTTTGCTAGTATACGGGGTATACAAATAAAGCTCTCTCTGTGGTGTATTGAGGAGTTGCTTGACCCCGTTAGGTACTGTACCATAGGTTACAGAACAGCAATCAGAAAACAATATTACTCTGGATACAACACATATGCATTCATGGGAGGGGTGGGGGTGTTGCTTAGAAAGATGGCATGGAGAGTAGATAATTGAATGTACAATTTAATGTACAATTTAATGTTTTGGGACAGAGGTGGCCAACCTTTTTTTAAGACGTGCCAATAAATGGGCACATGTTTTTTGGCAGGCCACTGTCCTACTGCATCCCCCCCCCCTCCTCCTTTCCCATCCTTCGCTACCCCTGCTACCCTTGATTTAGTAGAATTATTTTATTGTGTAGTAAACAGTGATGCACTGCAATCCAAGGCATATACAACTAGTGGATAACTGTAGCTTATGTTTCCAACTCAGTATGTACTGTACAGTAACTACTTGTTGCTTTTAGGGAAATACTGTATATTTGTAGAAAAGAGGATGGGCACTTTGGGTTTGCTGCAAAATATGATTTTTTTTGTGTGGCATATCCAGTGCTTTATCTGCTTACTACCAGCCTCTATCAAGGCAGCAACTGACTGTATATTTGCTCAGAATGCTTTGCTATGTACATACCGTCTCATGTTCATTCTTACGGGAACTGTGCTACAGACACGTTTATGGACCCAGTCATTACATAAATGCTGGTTCACTGAGAACATGTACCATTGTATGGTCTAATCAGCTTCCAATCACAAAGCTAGCATAAAGAGAAAGGAGGCAGAAGCATATCATTAGAATTTTACAGAACTCGAAGCACTGGAATTTAATGTGGTTTTCCCAAGATCACATTAGGAGCAGCAGTAAAGGCAGAACCTAAATCAAAACTCCTGTGATTTCATGTGCTGCGCTATTATCATCACAGGTAATAGCAGGCTACTGAGATGAACTGATTCTGTTTTCATCCTGCATTAACCCAAACAGTGCCCGAAGCAACTAAGGAATTCATTTGTGTCCTGTTTTCACATCACTGGTCTCTTTTGGTAATACAGTTTTCTTTTATTAAACAACACATTCATTGCAGGCTGTGGTACCTTTTACTGTAGCTGGAACATAATTTTCTATAGGTAATAAGGTATATAAAGCTTTTTAAACCTCACATCTCTTCTTGTTTTCTATACATCATCTTCTTATTCCTTGTATGGTTTTTAAGTGTAGCTTGTCATCCATGCTTAGGTCCCTTAGATCTACCGTAGCTTGTAAGACGGAATATAAGAAGGGGGGCCCCAGGGAGTAGTCAGGAATATACAGTATATCCTTCCCCCTAAAACAAGGTGGTAGGAGCAGGAGGGTGCAGTGCCAACGAAAAGAATGCCATGTCTGAGGGTCATTGGTCTTCCATCAACCAGGAAGAATAAGACAAATAGGGAAGGTCTTAAAAGAAGAGACGACTAGATGGAAAATCTCCCCTGTCTCTACTACTGGAAAGATAACCGGGTCCAGCACCTAAGGTCAGTTTTCTACCCCAGGAAGCCTTACCCAATAAAACCTGTCTGATTGGAACCCAGAAAAACCCTGCAGTCAGAAGAAGTTGCTGCCATAAAAGATTGTTGTTCCATATAAATCTCCCTGGTGCCCGTAGGTCTAAAACCTCCTCCTACTGCTTCTCTGCCCCGAATCCACACGCTAGAGCTTTTACCCATCTGCATAGGCACCCAGTATCCCCGATGGCTAATGAACACACCCCAGTGGTTCTGAACACACACAGTGACATCAGAGACTGTCATCAGTACTGCTGGCCTAGTAGTAACCTCACCCCAGGGTCCCTACTTACTTGCATTCTTCCCAGAGGTAAACATCTGACCACGAGGCTACATACGTATGACCACAGATTTCATTTAAACTAGAGTAGGCACTTAAGGGGTCATTCATCAAGCTCCTTTATGGGTTAACGCACCAGAACTTGCTCATTCAAAGCTTCCAGCAACTGAGCTCCACATTAGAACCAACACTAACACCACCCTAAATCCTGTTACTAGTTTTAAATACCTGGGCATATGGCTTGACTCCCACTTAACATTCGGGATGCACATTGATACCCTGACAACCAAGACCTATGCCAAACTAGGGGTACTTTACAGGAATAAATCCTCCCTAAGTCTCCTGGTCAGAAAGCGTATCGCACAGCAGATGCTAATGCCAATTATTGACTATGGAGACTTAGTATATGGCTCGGCAGCTCAAACCCACCTTAGCAAACTTGACACCCTCTACAATTCAATTTGTCGTTTTGTTCTCCAATGCAACTACAACACACATCACTGCGATATGCTCAAAGAACTAGATTGGTCATCACTAGAGTCTAGGCGCAAAGTTCACCTTTCCTGTCTTGCCTTTAAATTCTTTATGGGCAAGCTATCCAGCTATCTGAACAAGCGCCTCACCCCTACCACATGCAGCACTTATCACCTGAGATCAGACTCCAAAAGACTGTTCATGATCCCAAGGCTCAACAAAGTATCCGGACGTTCCTCCTTCTCCTACCGTGCACCCCAAAACTGGAACAACCTACCAGAGACTCTCACATCCACCACCAGTCTAAGTTCTTTCAAATCTAAGGCTGTCTCACATTTTAACCTGGTCTGTAACTGTTTCATACGCCCATGATATATTTTTTCTTTAACTGTGCACGCAATGTCTTGTATATAATGTATACCCTGCTCATTTATGTAACTGTATTTGTAACCATGTATTATTTGTCTTAACTCTGTGCCCAGGACATACTTGAAAACGAGAGGTAACTCTCAATGTATTACTTCCTGGTAAAATATTTTATAAATAAATGATAAATAAATAAATAATCAAAGAAGATGGCTACAATGAGAATGATTTTCCTTGATAGATCTAGTGCTGTGCCCCGTGCAGAATTTGCAGCCACGAGTGTTTGGTAAATAAGCTCTCCCTGCGTTCTTTTGAGCATTAGTTCATAGTTAGGGGAGACAATTCTTAAATCTTTACCCTAAAAATCTGGCAAGATTGGCTACTGGCTGTGAAGTTTCAAAGATTTACAGTAAGAGAACGGGATCAAAATGAATTATACTAAATTCAATTCATGACTATTGTGCTCGTAAATTGAGGTTTCTAATGTTTTTCTGCACACCACTCAAATTAAAAATGTTTAACCAAATTGTTATCAATAAGGTCAGAAGGGGTCCCTGGCAGTTCCATTCAGTTTGAATGGGACTGGCAGGGACCCCCGCTGTTAATCCGATGGGCCATTAGTCTGTCTGCAGAAATGTCACTGAAATGTTGCAGCATGTACCCAACATGTACCCAGGATGTACCCAGCATGTACCCAGCATGTACCCAGCATGTACCCTGCATGAACCCAGCATGTACCCAGCATGTACCTGGGTCTTGTTGGTGATTGCCCCAGATTTGTTTTAGAATACTCGTCTGCACTACAGTAGAATGAGTGACAAATCAGTGACAAACATCACATGATTAATATGTCATACTATACTCACATTATCAGAAAACTATACAATATGAAACAGGCAGATACAGCTGAACTCCTCAACGCTTTGGGGTACTTTACAGGAACAAATCCTCCCTAAGTTTCCTGGTCAGAAAACATATCTATCGCACAGCAGATGCTAATGCCAATTATTGACTATGGAGACATAGTATATGGCTCGGCAACTCAATCCCACTTTAGCAAACTTGACACCCTCTACACTTCAATTTGTCGTTTTGTTCTCCAATGCAACTACAACACACATCACTGTGAAATGCTCAAATAACTAGATTGGTCATCACTCGAGTCTGGGCGCAAAGTTCACCTTTTCCGTCTTGCCTTCAAATACTTTCTGGGCAAGCTACCCACCTATCTGAACAAGCTCCTCACCCCTACCACATGCAGCACTTATCATCTGAGATCTGACTCCAAAAGACTGTTCATGGTCCCAAGGCTCAACAAAGTATCCGGCCGCTCCTCCTTCTCTTACCGTGCACCCCAAAACTGGAACAACCTACCGGAGACTCTCACATCCACTACCAGTTTAAGTTCTATCAAAACTAAGACTGTCTCACATTTTAATCTGGTCTGTAACTGTTACATACGCCTATAATATATATCTTCTCTAACTGTGCATGCAATGTATTGTATATAATGTATACCTGTTCATTTATGTAACTGTATTTGTAACCATGTATTATTTGTCATATTAACTATGCCCAGGACATACTTGAAAACGAGAGGTAACTCTCAATGTATTACTTCCTGGTAAAACATTTTTATAAAATAAAAATAAAATTCAAGTTAGTGGCAGTTAATGCCTTTTTGGGTACTGTGTGGTAACCCATAACAGAGCTTGATGAGTTTGGGGGTTAGTGAGCACAATATATCTCTTCTGAGATGTGACATGCTACAGTTAAAGAGAACGGTGAAAGGTCACAGCAGTGGCCTAAAAGATTCCTATTTGCACTCGCTAAACCAGAAATGCTAGGCTGGGAAAGATTCAATCCTTGGAGTAACCTCCATAGCCATATATAAACAATATTAAAATCACATTTATTTAACATATATACATAACATATATACATATGTATATATGTTAAATAAATGTGATTTTAATATTGTTTATGTATGGCTATGGAGGTTACTCCAAGGATTGAATCTTTCCCAGCCTAGCATTTCTGGTTTAGCGAGTGCAAATAGGAATCTTTTAGGCCACTGCTGTGACCTTTCACCGTTTTCTAGTACATACCCTTCCTGTATGCACCCTATCTTTTGATTACCAGCACATATGTTAAATAGGACACTTTAGGTGAGCGGTAGCCATTTTTCTGATTTGTAGTATATGCTACAGTTAAAGCAATGTTTGTTATTTCTATATAAGGATAACATATCAAACAGGTTCTTTTTTTTCTAATTATAATGTAATTTACCCAGAATGTCCTGCACTTTCATCCTAAATCTCCCTGAAGGTGGTAAAAATACAAGTAATTGTTTCCCTATTTGACTATAATTGCAGGAAAGATATAGGTTCCTATTCTTGTAGCCTTCATAAAAAAGTCGCTGGGCTGGTTACGCCGCCATTTTTTTTAGCGTTGCTATCATGGTATTCAGAAAGCTTTGAATACCTGCGATAGCAAAATGCCCAAAACTGGCGAGGAGCCAGCGACGTGATGGCCAGAGCCTCTCTCTAAAGGGCTCACCCGGCGATCTGCAGCCATCAGACCCAGCTGCATAGAGAGCTGCACAGAGAGAGCCACCTCTCCCTGCACATACTGTATCTCACCAGCAATCGCAGGCTTTTAATACAATTTTTAATACTAGTGTACGTGAGCAGGGGGTCTCCAGAGACGAACCGCATTGATTTCAGTCCGGGGACCCCCTGCTTCCCGAGATAAGGCCCCATTATGGAGTGCTGGTATCTCCTATGCATTTAAATGTCTTACGTCACGTGACCGGGAGATTTAAATGCATAACGGGGCTTCATAACGGGGCCTGTATCTCGGGAAGCAGGGGGTCCCCGGACCTCAAATCAACACGGTTCATCTCCGGAGACCCCCTGCTCACGTACACGTATTAATTTTTTTATTAAACCAGCTTCATTACCTTTAGCCGCTAGCCGCTAATGAAATGAAGGGGTTCAACCTCAATTGCCTGTTTATTGGGGGCAGAGGGGGTGGATGAAGGGGGTAGTAGCCTCAGGGTGGGTGGTTAGGGCTGCCTGGAAGGTTGCGGGAGGAGTTAACCCCTTCACTACTATAGAGGTGGGAACCATTATGGTAATGAAGGGGTTAGCCAGTCCGGCTACCCTCCCGGTAGGCCTAAAGACCGACCCTTGGGGCAACTACCCCCTTCACCCAATCCCTCTACCCCCAAAAATCACAAATAAACACAACAACCTTACTACCCACCTCCATTCCCCCAACAACCCCCCCCCCCAACACATACAGTACAATAATGGGCAAAATGACTATTATCCAGATATGGATAATAGTGCATTTGCCCATTCACAATCAAATAATAGCCAGCCAGCATAAATAAAGTAAATAAAACTTTCTACTTACCACTTCCATCATGAAGGGCATCTTCGTCAGCATACTCCAGGTCTATGTCCTCTGTTGCCATCAAGAGTACATAAAAAAATAAAATCTAATGGCCCCTAACCCCTTAATCACCTTAACGATTAATACCCACAATAGTAATTAAGGGTTTAACTCACAATCCACCGCTACCCACCCGGGAGGCCTAACCAACCAAGGGCCACTATACCCATCCTCTACCCATTGATTGGAACAGTGGTACATCATACCCATATAATATGAGCATGATTAGCCACTATAGCAGTCAATGGCCAACATATTAAAACAATCAAGCACAACAATACACAACAATTAAAGAAATAAACAAGCACCTAAACACCTCAACAATAATAGAACTAAAAAGCCACAACTACACATCAATAAAATTATTCTAACACCAAAACCGCTAAAGAATGAAAATTATATTATACCAAAATAATAGAATACAATTATAGAAACACAATAACCAACAAAACAAATCAAGAAATAGAGCTGCTAGCCAATCCAGAAATATACTAAAAACAAGCCATTCAAATTCCAAACAATTTAATCAAAACAATTAACAGAAATAGAAAAAATACCAATCAATACAAAACAAGCATTTGTCAAAAAAGGCATTGCCTGTCACTGTATTTATCTGTACCCTCGGCAGAGATTAATACATTAGCAGTCAATGGGCAATGAAAAATATAAAAATAAATAAATACAATCAAAAAACCTGAAAAAAGACATTTACATACATTCAATATTTATCTTACCTTTAGAAGTCTTCACCCTCCGAATCCCGGCATATTCGGAAGCTCTCTGTATTTCACGGGTTGTATACCTAGGCAAACCCAGGTCATGGTGCGTGATTTCTTCAAACTTTACTGCGTTAAGATGTTTACTAGTGTTTTTATCAAGTGCAGAAAATGGCATTTTAGCGTTGTCTTCAATACCGTCGAGAAACTCAAGTGGGCGATCGCGAGTTGTTGTCATAAAAATCTAATAGCAATGTTTTTTATTGCCGTACAGTACTTCAAGTGTGTGTAATTGTAATTTGAAGATTAACGTTACGAGTTCATACTGTATAGTGTACATAGCCTCCTTAGCCATGCACAAATCCTCTAACTGTAAAAGATTACAAATATGAGCACACACAACAAAAAGTATTTTTAACTAATTAAATGTTGTATTTGTACAGGATAATAAAGGAAAAAGGAATAATACAAAAATACAACGTCGCTTCTTCTTCCGAATGTAAAATATTTATTCCGCACATGCGTGTATGTCTAATTGTAACCTTGTTGAAACGCATATGCGTGTTATCACATTTCTGCGCATGCGTATATGTCTAATTGGAACCTTGTTGAAACGCATATGCGTGTCATCACATTTATGCTGATGCCGCCTCTTCTTCCGAATGTAATGTCGCTTCTTCTGATTGTAAAATATTTATTCCGTGCATGCGTGTAGGTCTAATTGGAACCTTGTTGAAATGCATGTCATCACATTTCTGCGCATGCGTGTATGTATAATTGGAAAGTGGAATGACATGTAATTGAATCGATCATATACAGTACTGTACAGTGCATAGCGTGTTGTCCAAAATAATAGCGTGACAACGTTTTAAAAGCGTGACGCTGGTAATACTGACTGTATAAAAGTAAAAAAAGCAACATTTAAAAAAAGTTATATTAGAGTTTCATTGAACTTCCTCCTTATCTTTTGCCGCTTAATGTCAAAATTTATTTTCTGGGAAAAAAAATGATGCTATTATTTCCGGTATTGCGCATGCATCAAGTCGCGCTGTAGTGTGCATAAGTACAAGCATTGATACTGTATGGCAGGCATACTGTACACTGCTATAGTGTAATTGGGAATTAAAGCAGCAGTTAAAGCAATATCCTACATGTGTTTTTTTTAAATAAATCAGTTCTGTACTATGAGAAAATACTTGTAGCATTTAAAAAAATAGCTGTTCACTTTGCTCACTCACATGGGGGGGGGCGGGGCTATGGTTTTCCCGCCAACCCCGGACAGATTTCTGCAACCTTTTTCTGAGCAGCCTGGCATTCAGAAGCATTTTGAGTGGGTGGGAGCCGCCATTTTAGCTGTGACTCACTGTTAGCATTCCCTGCTGCAGGAGCCTCCATTTTGACTACAGTCCTGTTAACTACACTGCAGCTTTTTGCATAGATCATGAGACAGTCCCTTGCGGAGGACTCGGGTAGGGTTAATACATGGGGAACAGTCTCTAGGCATATATCACGCGTGGTGAACAGGAGATAGGTAATCCCCCGGCCGTCAGTGTCCAGCTTATAGTCTGTCACCCGGGCAGTGGCCAATTCCGGGCAAGTTCTTACTTGTGCGCGCATTGTGGACAAGGCCATATCATGGGATACTCCGGCCACTACAAACACACGCCTTGGGGATAATTGCCGCGCTAAGGCCCAGTCATCGACGTCTTGCTGTGACGGCACCGACATGATAAAAAATATGAATCGGACAATTTAGAAAAAAATGGAACAGGGCACCACAAGTCTATCTCAGCAGCGCCTCCAAATGTAACGGGTATTCCACCCCTCCCAATCGCATATACAGTGGGGGTGCGGAGAACATACGTGTTACCAGGTGTGTGTGGTGCGTTACCTGTTGGTTCACAGGAGGGCTGAGCTTCCGCCACGGGGAACCTGGGGCAATTACAATACTATGGACAACCACTTACAATAGGTGCAGCGCCTCCACCTGCGATGGCTCCCACCAGAGTGGGAGTGGATCCTCGCAGGACAAACACAATGATCACATACACAATGGGGTATAATAACTAAGGACTTTACTAACATGTAATACGACACATCACATTCATAACATAACCTGTGTCCCTCTCAGGAGGAGACACTAACCGTAACGTCTCGCAGGACGATTCCCCAACACTAAGTGATCCCACCCAGTGTCCAAAGAACCCCACCCAATGTCCCGCACTCTTGCAGAGAATCAATGGGTGACTGCGCAGTCACTATTAAGCTAAGGGCCCGGTGGTGCACTTAGAACTGTAGATACCTGCCGAGCACTCCAGTGCTCGGATCAGCAACGCTTCACAAAGGGTCAGACGCGTGATGAATCCGTCTGATCCTATCCTGGCGATATTCTCTGTGGACCCCCAACGTGGGTCCGAACTCCGTCACTGGAACCGCAGCATCCGCTGAGTCCCTCTCTAACGATACAGCAACGTGACACACCCTGCATTACAGGCCGTCCCTATAGCACAGCATCCTTAAGTGGCTTAAGGGTCAATCTCCTAGGGCATTCGGGGTTGCCTATCCTATATAGGTAGGTCTTGTACCCACCCTACTCATAATACGGGCCCTGGGCCATGGATCCCCGGACTGGTTACCGCTATGAATCCCCCCCAGTTGCCTCGTACTACGCGCAACGCCGGCCTGGGCAATGGCTCCCCGGATTGGTTACCGCTATGAACCCCCCCTCGCCTCGCCACTCGCAACACGGACCCTGGGCTATGGCTCCCCGGACTGGTTACCGCTATGAACCCCCCAGCTGTCTCGTGCCACTAACTTACAACAGGACCCTGGGCTATGGCTCCCCGGATTGGTTACCGCTATGAAACCCCCCCCCAGCTGTCCCTATCTTCCTTTCTGTTCCCCAGTTGCCAACTAAAGTAAGTGACAGGTTCCCTATCCTGAGGGCTGTCCCTGGCAACACTCACACTACTGGGGGACTCAGGGCTATCTTGGGCCAAGGGGGTGCTGGCCTAGTACAGGGAGTCCCTCGCTCCTGTACCCTACCTCCTTCCCTTGGCTGCTCCTTGCTCCGACTGCCCACGTAGCTGCAAGCCCGCCAAATGTATCCACTTCTCCTCCTGGCAGTCCTACAGCCCTATTGGCTCCTATGAGGCACCTGGTGCCTCCCTCGCTAAGCACTATGGGAATTGTAGTCCCTGGGCGCCTGTAATAACATTGGGGCCGCATGCGTGCCTTTCCTACACCTGCACTAACCCCTAATGGCCGCCGCAACATCCCTCTCACTGTCCCTACTCTCGCGCGACTCTCCTGACTGGCTCCTACACTCGCGCGATCACTGCGCATGCGCGAGAGGTGGAGTAATGGCGGCGCTCTCTTCGCCGGCCGCCGGGACCTTAGAGACGCGACCGCGGCCTTAGCAACGGCCCGATCGCGTCCCCGGCAACCGGCCCGCTCGCGGAGACAGCGCACCGCTCCCTGCAACGGCCCCCACCCTTGGGATGGCCGTCGGGTCTGCCGCAGGCCTCCGGCAGCACCCGGCATCTCTCCTGGCCACGGAGGCTCCCTAGGAGGACGCAGGGGGAAACAGGTGACCTGGCTACATATATATCTTTTTATTCTTTTCTTATTTATTCTTCTTGTCTTCTCCTTATCCTAAAATAAGTGTTTTGTGTTACAATTCTACATATGAAACTCTGTCCTGCTCCTGATCTAGTCCCCGCATGCAAGTAATAAACATTTTGAGTCACTCAGAGCCGTCATTTAGATGACGAATATGCAATTAGATTATGGCAAACAGCAGAAGAGCACATAGAAGCACAGCACAAAGCCGGCGGGGAAGTATATGTTTTTCTTATTTTCTAATTGCCACAAGGGACAACATGATTACAATACTGTATGTGCCTTGGCAGAGCAAATTCATGAATATTATGATCTTGTTTTTCAAACCCTAGATGCACTGCTATGATCTATCTCTCGTTATTTATCCTCTCCATTAGATGTGTTTTCACAATGGTTTTGGTAGACCTGTAGTGAATGCTTGCATTTTAGGTCCAAGGCCATTGCTTAAGTGGTGCAGAGCTGCAAACATGTTCTGTACAAAGTGGTGTCATCATTCATTTTTAAGGATAAATAACTTCAGCTTCTGCCTAGATTTTTACGGACAGTTGTTTTGCAACTCATTGCAGTAACTCAATTCCAACACTACTGCATGGAACCCGTGTCAATGCTAATGATATCACGGTGTGTTTCTATATACTATTTATATTAACCCTTTGGATGCCCCAGGACATAGTCATTACATCATTGTGACTGGCTTTTCCAGGGCCCTGTGACATAGTAACTATGTCATGCCCAAAGAGGTTTGTTTTTCAAGCTTACATCACAACCTACAGTACATTCCCTAGAGCGCATGGTTAGAGTGCAGGATACAATCTGCCATGTAGAGAAAAATAGGAGGGCTGTGGCACTCAGGTTCCTGTCCCCTCCAGCACTCAAAGGTTAAAGACTCTTTAATCAATATTTTCTAAATCTTTGATTTATTTGCACAGGTCACATCTTTATTCAAAGGCAGCTAACCTCCTCCTCCTTGCAGAAGGTTTGCAATCGCTGTTAGTGAAATACAGTATCTTGCTTGCTTTTGTATTTAAATGTTATCCCAAATAGGGAAAAAGGCAACAGATTCCCGTGTGATTGCACTCATACAGTTAATTGTACGGAGAAGTATATGAGGAGTTCTAATGTCTCCAAGTCTATTGCTCCAATTGTTAAATTGATAACATGACTCCCAATGTACTCATATTTAAAAAAAGGATAACATTTTATTAACAAATATAATGTGTGGTATATATACAAAAGTGTGTATAAAATCTCTGTGGTGGGTAACAGGGTCTATAGTAGGTGCAATCTGCCCATATATATCAGGATAATGCCACCCACTGGATGAAGTGTATACGCGGTGACTGTCTCACTACTATTGTAAGTCTCTCTATCTCCATAGATATATACTATAGTGTAGACAGAATAAACACATGTGTATGTATAATGCATACAAAGAAAGCACCCTAATGGTCTATGGTACACAATGCAATTCATGCAATTGAAATCGCTATATTAAATATAGTTTATAGCTACTATACAGTATATGTGAACGGGGTTAAATGCCCCTGGTCGCTTATCACTTATATAGACAGAGATGGTTAAAAAAATGTCGTTTGCAAAATAGATTCACTATGAGAATACCTCTGTATAACTTGGTACAAACAGGCTAGTAATAATCTAATTGCAATTGTCACAATTAACATCCATGCAAAAGTTCCCAGTATGAATAGAACTGCTATGTGCTGTCCTTCATGTGTTCCGTAATGGCTGTTTCCCAAATAGGGTGGGAAGTGTCATTAGTATAACTAGGAACACATAGGGTGGAATAGGATAGAGTATAAAGCTTGCATGCCCGGTTCGATACCGATAGAACTGCTATGTACTAAGCAGTGTGGCTAAGAAGACCCCAAAGAAGAAAAGAAGACCCCAAGACAGACGGGAAGGATTACAAATAGAAGAAAGAAGACACCGTTATGGATTGTAAAGGTTTTTAATTTTATGGCTTACCTGTGGATTGGTTCCTGTGCTTCCGGGTCGCCTGGATTTCGGTGAGTGGGCATCTAATGGTGAGTAAACAAAAGAAAAGTTTATTATTTTTACTTTTACAGGTTTTTTTGATTTTTGATTCATGTCTTTTATTTTTTCTGTCCCATTTAATGCCTGTTAATGTATCTATGTATATACATACATTCACGGACACTGAATGGGTGTATTCTATGTGATTTTTGTATGTAAATGCATTGTTTTTTATGCTCTATTATTGCCCCTGTATGTTATGTATATCTATCTATATGGATAAACATACAGGGATAATAATTGATTGTTTTGCTAATGTTTATGTTCTTTTCATGTATGGCTAATGTATTTATCAGCTTTATTTTGTCATTGGTTTGAATAATGTTAATTGTATTTAGTTACAGGTTATTTTTAATGGCTTATTTCTGGTAGTTAGATTAGAATGATGGTGGTTACTTTCAATTAGAATTCTTTTGGCAATGGTTTGGCTTTAGGAATTGAATAGGGAATTGTATAATTGATTTGTATTGTATTGTAATTGTTTTAGGAAATTGATTAATTGATTGATGCTAATTGTATTGATGTTGCTTAGTTTCTATTTGATTTTCATGATGGCATTGGTGGTTAGGGGACATTGTTCATAGTGTATTTTATTGTTACATATATTTTGCATAGTGTTACATGATGCACAGATTAATTGCATCATGTACACACTCAATGCAATTGTGTGATATTTCATATACATTTGTGTAGCTGCTGGTTTGTTGGTTTATATTTACAATTGCTGCTGGATTTATTTTAACATGCAATGTGGTGATTTTAAGATTAAAAATTAATTTTTCAGATTTATGCATGTTTTATGTGTTTCATAATGGGCAAATAATCTATTATCCATATCTGGATAATAGTTATTTTGCACATTATTGTACTGTATGTGTTAGGGGGGGATGTATGTATTTAATATATAGGCCCGGTTTATTTTTTTACATACAGGGTTGGTTCTTTTTGGTTTGTGAGAAACCTCTGGAGACCACCTGAGGTCTCCTCAGGCTTCTCACGGGTAACAGGCTGGCGGGTCCATGGGGGACACCTGCCGGTAAGAACCGGTGGCCACACATCTGTGGGGGCACCGCAGACCCGTAGGGACAACCCATGGGTCTCTAGACCCCAGAGGGAACCCCCCGAGGCCCCTCAGACACCTGTGGGTCTGACCTGGGGCCCCCAGACATCCGCGGGCCTACCGTAGGGACCCCATTGTGGCCCGTGGTGACCCGCGGAGACCACCTGGTGGACCATGGCACCTGGTGGGACCCACCAACAGGCCTCCAGACCCTGTGTGAATCAAGATGCTGGTAACCTGTAGGTCTGTGAGGTGACCCATCAGGCCCACTGGGGACTCGTGTGGGCCTGGGGTATGAACCCTGTATGTAAAAGAATAAATCATGTATTTATGGGGGGGCAAAGGGGGTGGGTTATGTATTTAATAAATATAATGATGTTTATTGTGGGTCAGTGTATTGTTTTTATTGTGGTACTGGGGGTGGGGGAAGGGGGTATTGGCCCCAAGGGTTTGTGGGTAGGCCTCCCGGCTGGGTAGTGGGTGAGGGTGGTTAGGCCTCACGGGGTGGCGGGTTAGTGGGGGAGGGTATGTAGGCCTCCCGAGTGGTGGGTGAGGGTGGGTTAACCCCTTAATGACTGTAGCGGTTAATAACCGCTATGGTGATTAAGGGGTTAGGGGACATTACATTGGATGTTTTTATTCTTGTGTATGTTTTGCAGCATTGGAGGAACATGGGCAGGATGAAGATGAGGATGAAGACGACCTTCATCGTGGGTGCCTGTAAAAGGTAAGTGTAATATATTTTGACTGTATTTATTGTAATGTATATGTATTTAAAATGGGCAAATGCATTATTATCCATATGTGGATAATAGTCTTTTTGCCCATTACTGTACTGTATGTGTTAGGGGGCAGGGGGATGTGTGTTGTTTATTTGGGGCAATTGTCCCCAATAAACATGCTATTGTTCCTTAACGGTAGGAAAATCTTCAGTCCGTGCTCTTGTTCTTTATGGATGTGGAAGGTTGATTCCTCTCTGTCCTTTTGTAGCTCCTGTAATTTGAGGCGTCTTCCCCCACCTCAAAGATGGATTCCAACGGAGAACTCCGACGGCAATGCCAAACAACCAAGAAAAAAAGGGAACACAAGGGCGCACCAAGGTAAGAGAAATAAAGTGTATTACCAATAGTAAAAAATAGTAACCACTTACATAGAATAAAACTTTAATGATCCCCGATCTCGGCGACACCTTCTATGGTAGGGCATCACATAGGGTGTACAGGGGCAATTTCAGTCCTCGGATACCAGTCCCGCGCGCTGGGGCTGTCTCCGTAGCGCTGTCCGACCTCCACGAGTGTGATGAAGTATACCTTTGTATACGAAACGCGTCGCGAGTTGTGTTGCTGGCTTATACTCTCTTGATAGCCAGTATACACACAAGTGTATCTTTCACGATCATGATCACGATTACGATTACCAAAGCGGACAGGCATCCCAAGGACAGCTACAGAGGGCCTCTTTTCCTGCGCATGCGCGCTACGCTTCCAGCCACGCTCACACTCGTGGAGGTCGGACAGCGCTACGGAGACAGCCCCAGCGCACGGGACTGACATCCGAGGACTGAAATTGTCCCTGTACACCCTATGTGATGCCCTACCATAGAAGTTGTCGCCGAGATCGGGGATCATTTAAGTTTTATTCTATGTAAGTGGTTACTATTTTTTACTATTGTAATACACTTTATTTCTCTTACCTTATTGTGCCTTAACCCCTTCATTGCCTTAGCGGATAGCCGCAATGGTAATGAAGCTGCTTTAATGTATTTTTATTAATAGTGTGTGGGAGCAGGGGGTTCCCTGAGCTGAACCGCATTGATTTCTGCCTCAGAGACCCCCTGCTTCCCGAGTTGCAGGCCCCGGTTTGGGGCATCGGTGCCAGTGTCGTCGTCATCTTTATAGAGCCCACGTCGCGTCTTGGACGCTGTAAAGATGGCGGCGACACTGGCACCCGATGCCACTTACCGGGGCCTGTAACTCGGGAAGCAGGGGGTCTCTGAGGCAGAAATCAATGCGGTTCAGCTCAGGGGACCCCCTGCTCCCGCACACTATTATTAAAATGTACATTAATGCAGCTTCGTTGCCATAGCGGATAGAGGCTACGGTAATTAATTATTGTTTATTGTTATGTGTGTTTTAATACTAGTGTAGATGTGGAGGGGGGCCTCCTGAGCTGGACCGCATTGGTTTCAGCCTCGGGGACCGTCTACTTCAGGAGATACAGGCCCCTTTATGGGGTGTCGGTATCCCCTGCAGAATTTAAATGTACTGCACCGACACACTTTATTCGAGCAAATACCCAGTATGTACCTGGCAGATACCTGGAATGCGCCGCTCCTCACCTCTGACAAGCCCCGTTGCGTTTGCCTTCCCAGCCTGGGTTCATGCCTGGCTGACGGGCGGCTGATCTGTTAAATGATAATGATTAGGATTTAATAGGCTGCAATGCTTCGCGTGTCTACCAGATGGCATAAATTCATGAATTGTAATGCAGTATATATATATATACTGTGCAGTATTGCAGCCAGCGGGAATAAAATGCTTCAATCCCTGCCGGAAAATAACTCAATGCACTCGGGCAGAAAACAGTCACAAACCTCAATACACCCGGGTATACCCGAATTCGTGGGACTAGCCGAGCTCGAATAAAGTGTGTCGCCAGTGTACTGTATAGTCTTGTCTCTGGGGGGCAAGGGGAGGGAGGGGGGCATACAATCTTCAAGATCATCTCTTAGCAAACAAACTTGATGGTTGTTGTGTCAGCTGGTCCACTTGCTTTTGCAAAGTGAAAACATCAAAAGAGACCTCAGCCTCTGTTCAGACTGCATGCTCTTTGTATCAAGTTGTACCATATGATCTTTGATCTCATTTAAAGCCTCTTTAACTTGTATTGTGTGTGAAGTGAACAGTGTCTCAGTGTACGTTTTGACTGTGAAAAGCAATCTCTTTTTTATTGAGCACATTAGCTATGGAAGAATTTTCATTATTTAAACTGTTGCTTTTTAGCACAGTACATTTCAACTGATTATATGCTTCTTTAAGGCTTCAACATGACTCTCAACATGACTCTTCCATGCAGCCGCCCACCATATTAATCCCTAAGATTTCCTTTCAGGGAAACCACCTTCCACCGTAATCTCACTTATCTTCTCGGTTGCACTCTACCATTCCACGTCATCTACAGTATCTCTGGGTCGGCTTCCCCTCTGTCTCTATGCAGCATTTCTGCATCATTACTCGCCAGCCATACCTACCCTCCATTTCCACGAGGCACAGCTATGCTTTCACTAGACCTGGCATCTTCCCTGTGTTTCCTCTCAGCCTGGTCTCCTTCCTAATCTCTGCACTACATGCTTGCGCCTCCATCTGACCCATGGTTCTCAGGAAGCTTCTTTTCCAAGCACTGATGCCTGTGTCCTCTTTGAGGAGTGTATAGCTGCTGCCTGCCATGTTTGCCTGTCAGTGCTGGTCTGAGCATATCTGAGGTGGGGAGTGTAAAGTACTTTTCCAATTATCTTTTCCAATTTAGGTTCACTAGGGAAGTAATATAAGCTATAAAGTTTATTGCTTTTTGCAGAGTTGTAGATACAATTAGTGGGTATTAGGGTAGTAGAAGAAAGGCGTGACTCCTCTCCCCCGCATCTTACTTAAACTCATTTAAAGTCCGTCAATACTTACACTCATATTGGTTGACGAAGGTGTTACCCCGAAATGTTGTTTTGTGTCGTCTGTAAGTCCTCTATTAAAGCTATCAGAAGTTTGATATTACACTTGTGTTGGCAAGCTGTTTATGAGTGCAGAGGGGGTACATTGAATTTCTTCGTGGTATAGCCACAGCCTTAAAAAATACGTTAACCGATGCATTATTTCCTGCGTTAACTTTAACGGACTGCCAAGGCTATGCGTCCCCACCCCATATCATTAGCACAAATGTCACTTAAAGTTAATGACAGGCAATGGTTAGTTTAACACGGCACTTAACACATCGTTACTGAAGATCCCTGTTAGCACTTAACAACCCGTTAACCCAATTTAGTGGATCGTTAAATATTTAACGGCCTCCTGTGGATCTACCTGTAGGTACTTTACAAAAATAGGTTTCTACATCCACTGCATTTCATGGACTCATTACTAGTCAATCTCGCGAGGTTTAACCTTAGCGTGTCCAGTGACATGTAAGGACTATGCCCCTGGTGCTGGGTTATGCAGAAGCCCACACCAGGAGGTGTTGCTGAATACTATATGCTTTCATAAAGGATCCCTGTTTGCCTAAAGAAAGTACCTGATCCCTGAAGAAGAGCTGTTATTAAATGTAGTCACTATTTTAGGTCGATTTATCCTATTTCCCACACGTTAAATCGCACCAGAACTCACCACTCTGTTCCTATAACAGTTACGCAATTTACGTACGTTTCTGCTTAACTTCCATGTGGGAATTGGGACTCAACACACAATTTGCTTACTCGTGAGCAAAAGAGTATCTATTGGAGTTGCTATTCCTGAACAGAAGTCCCGAAAACTTTTACAGTACGTATAGATGTAACAGAACTTACTGTTTGCAGAGCCGTGGCTCCGGATATAGTGCTGCCACGACATCGCTGCGCATGCTTCCGTACCTGACCCCCCACAGCAATAATTCACCAGCGCTGGGGGAATCCGCGGTCTCATGATCGCAGCTTGCCCCAGTTCCGGATACACTCAATTATGCTACATCTGTAGATGTGTATCTATCTCAGGAAGCATCTATTTCAGGAAGCCGGCTGTTGTTGCAGTAAATGTCTTACTACACACTAGGATGTATAATAACTGGTGCTACATCTGTACCAGCAGCTAAGGAAAGGCCAGTTACAGTCAGTTACTCCTTGATAAAGGACCTTTATGGTCCGAAACGCGTAGGAGATTTTTGTCTCACCCTAATGGGGTCATGTTTTTTGAGTGTTGCTGAATAAATAGATTTTTATACTTTTCCACTACCTGACTCCCTGGCAGTGCACTGTTTTTGCTTTCTTCTTCTCTCGCAGGAGAAAATTAGTTACATATTTATAATAAAAGATAACTTTAATCAAAGGAATTGGGGAATAATTTTTAAAAAAAGAGGCAGAATTGCTATTTAAAAAATACAAAAATCTCTCGTCTTGGTGAAATATATTATAACATTCTGATTTTTAAAACAATATGAAACAGCCTTTAATCTGCATCAATGTATGACATGATTTGGAATTAAATCAGGAAATCTACAATACCTCAGTGGACAACATTAGAAGGCAGTATCCAAGATGTTCCTCTGTCAATACAGACCAGCTCTTTAAAAGCAAAAGGGAAAAACTCAATAGCAGAATATAGAAACAGCTTATTAATTGTAGGTCTTCAATATTTTATTGAAAAGGTCAGAAATAGGCTGAAACTATTTTCTCATTTTTTATTGTATGATTATTAATAAGTGTGCAATTGTACTAATTAGATCTAACTATAACTATAACTGCTATAGAATGCCTATGTTATTAACTGTTCCCCACTTCTTCTCGCCGGCTTCATACAGTTCCTTTGCGTCATGCTTAGCGAGTGAATCGTCCACACTGCTCCCCTGGTCTCTCCCGGCAGTTGACAAAGACACCAGAATTCTCTCGAACATGCCAGATGTGTCGGAGCAAATATCATCCTCCAGGCTCCTCCCATATTTGATTCTGTAGGTCTCGTTAATGCTATGTTATATCTGTCACACTGTATCTGGTGCTAGGAGGTGGCATACTGTAGCAGCGCTTAGTAAACAATACCTTACCTATACTTTCAAAATCCTCTCATGATGCAAACCGATATTTACAACTTTTAAATTAAATGAAAAAATACATGTAAGACAAAATAAAGGAGAATCCAGGCTTTTTTTCCACGTGACTCATCTCTGTAAATTTTCAATAAAAATATAAATAGAATGTTACAAAGGGCCTATACAATGCAAGATTCTAAACCTAGGTCTCAAGGCGCCTTTGGAACTCCACAAAACTAAGTTATTAAAGTCATCTGTGATGGTTGTGTAATAAAGAATAAAGAGAGTTAACTAAAGATAAGTGTTCTTACCGAAATTCAGTTCTCAAAGAATTATAAAAACTTAGAAAAGTTTTTTTTAAAAAAAGGCGTGAATGTTCGATCAAACTTTTAAACCAACATTTTCTACGGAAAAATGCTAAACTTTGTCCGAGATTCTATTTTAGAAAATTCGTAGGCTTTTTTTTCAGCGGTGGAATTGTTTTTTTTTTCCCCCCAACTTTATAATCGTTAGGAATTTAGGAAAACGTAAAATATGAGAGTATGCCATTTTTGCCGCAGATTCAAACTTTGACTGACAGTTTCCCCATTCCTAGCTTTAACAAATACATTAAGGAGTTGTCCTCAAACTAAACATTTTTGCTAAGAGATTTGATTTTGTTTAAAAATGATTCTTAGCTGTCAAATTGACCAAATGTACGATATGGGATTAGAAGTGTAATTTGTAAATCAAGCGTCTCATAGGAGGGGGTTAATCTATCAGCACTCTTTGTCATGATCAGCAGTTTGTAATTCTGATGGTAACCCCAATGATTACGAGATGGGAGTCACCCCACTTAGTCTGTGGCTTGTGTGTGTGCTGCTTTTACTCTTTGTAAAGATGCACACAAACTTTGAAAATGTCCTATTTTTATTTCTGTGGTGTTGGGGAAAGTGATCCCAGACACGATATTATTCCGGAGTGCATGAATACCATTGATTAATAGAGGACAGAGTCCCCGTCAATCATGGGTACTTCTTCATTTGTGGGAGAAAAATGGTTAATGAGGTGTCTTGTTGAAATGAACTACAAAACACATGTTGCATATACTGTACACTGTAAGAGAACGTAGAAAAATATTTTTTCCTTCCAAAAGATTGTTCCCCAACAAATAGGTACTTTCACTTTCACTTTCAAATAATATATTTACAATTGTTTTTTTCCACATACTCTATACGTATACAGAAAAACGATGGTTTACATGTAATCCCGATGTTTGATATAGTGACCAGAGCTGTTAGTATTACTCACATGTGGTAATAATAATAATAATAACTTTATTTATATAGTGCTTTTCTCCCAATGGGACTGAAAGCTTCACAGTTCCTAAAAGGGGAAAAGCTTAACATATTTAATAACAGCATGTTCTTGTATAGCGCTGCTAATTGTACGCAGCGCTTTACAGAGACATTTTGCAGGTGCAGGTCCCTGCCCCGTAGAGCTTACAATCTATGTTTTTGGTGCCTGAGGCACAGGGAGATAAAGTGACTTGCCCAAGGTCACAAGGAGCCGACACCGGGAATTGAACCAGGCTCCCCTGCAGCAATCTTAGTGTCAGTCAGTGTCTTTACGCACTGAGCCACTCCTTTATGGTTTATAAATGAGTTAAAACACAAGGAAAGATGCAATAAAGGGTGGGATGGTAAACAGTTAGGTCTCAAGCCCGTGTTTATAGTTTTCCAGCCAGGGGGTCTCTCGAACTGTACAAGGCCGACTGTTAAGAAATATTAATATCAAATTTGGAGTTAGTGGTCTCATACATTTTCATGGTTTTGAACAAACATTCCCAGCTAGAGATTTTCATCGGAAATGTCATGCTACCCATGTTTGAATTCGTTGGGGCATGTACTTTCAGAAAATATATACTTTTATGGGGCTATGTTTCTGCTAAGGGTAGTTTTGCTGGTTAATGATGACATGCATTATTTGAAATTGAGGCCGGATAAATTTCAGATGTGAAAACACTTGCTGATTTGGGGTTGTAAACCAACACATACCTACTGTCAGTGTAATCGGGGGATACAGAGCAATAAATAATTAATTGTCATTCATTAATTTATTTTCTATATCTGGGACAATATTAATTAAATACTTTATTTTTTTATTTTTATAACATCATATCGTATTCACATGCTGTAATCTACAATCCACCTGAGGCAGATACAAATGAAACTGTCAATCATACTTAAACAAATGTATACCAAAAACTTAAGAGAAATACCCAGGCACTGAAGGGGTTAAGATAATTTCCATTCGTATCATACCATATTGCCAGATATTTATAACCATGCATATGGCATAATCCCAGAGCAAGACTTTGAGAGTCCCCACATTTCAGAGTTGGACAGCTCTGCTTTGTAGAAGATGTTTTAATGGAACATCCCCAGTGGTCTTCCCATATTTCGGCAGGGACTTACTAATTAAGTAATTTGCCTAATTTAATTATGGTATTACGTTTAGTGATTGAACTTTTGTTGAGAAATATATGTCTGAAATAACAAGTCTATATCCAAATGAGAACATGGCAGTGCGTGAAACAGTTGATAGTTTTCATCTTTCAAGTTCCAAATTGGGAAATATGAATGTCTTGTTAAACAGGGGGAACCAAAACTGGTGCAAAAAACAGCACCATATCCATCTAGGAAAAGCAATCCCATTGGAAGTAACCGGAGTGTTTCCTTTGATAAATCTAACTCAATTCTTTTGCACATGTTTTGCAGCTTGGAGATTAATATATAGTCTGCCTTTTCATTGAATAACTAGGGGTCAATTTACCAAAGTCTCCCAGCTTCAAAAATGGGGGGAAACCAGTGGAAAGAATAGAGCCATATTCATCAAAGAAAAGGGATTTCTTTTGATACATTCTTTTGCTCAGACGTTGCTCAGTTTTGCAGTTGGGAGACCTTAGTACTGTAAATAGTACCCCAAATCCCTACTGTCAGTGTAATCATGTAAATATGTAAATATGTCAGTGCCTTTTCTAAAATAGACTGCAAGAGCCCCCTCTTCAAGTGCTATGAATAAGATACATACAGCTGAGCATACAGTATGGCTCTGTCCTCAGTTTCCCTCCATTATACTGTATCTTCCTAACAGTTCCATTTATCTGCAGTACTGCAGCTGGAACTAAGTCAGAACCACGCAGGTCATCAATCTAAAAGCAGCTTTTCAGAGGGGCCAGCCATGTCACTGCTGACTACTCCAAATATAAACTGAGTACAAACAAAAAATAGAGTGTTTTTTTTATTATTGTCATTTTCTAACCACAGTACTTTCTGCATGAATGAGCTCAACCACCTAGCTCAGCTCAAATGACTTGTCAGGCCTCCAAACACTGCTCTATGAAGGACCTACACTTGTATCCAGGGAGCCTGCACATATAACTCCCATTGTTTGTGCAGTTACCGGGGACCTCGGTATGTTTGCTTGGCTGGTGCTGGTAGCAGCGAGTCATGGAAGAGTAAAACACAACATATTGCAGGAAGTATCTATAGATACATCTTTTCTAGGTCAAATGTCACCTTTTTCTGAAGGTAATTTAAGTGAGTACAGTGTTAGGACATTTTTTATGAAGTTAATGTTATCCTCTCCACCAGTACTTTCCTACATCATCTGCCTCAGGCTGCGCTTATACAGCCGGCAACCGATGACGTCACCGCCGCCCGTCGCCATTGCGAAAGCAATGCGAAAGATTCTGGAGACGTCGCTGGCTGCAAGCCCAGTGAAGTCAGCAACGGGGAAGGCAGACAGGCGGGGAGCTCCCTGATTGGCTTATAGTCAGTCACATGTGGCGACCGTCTCTCCAAAAATTCCACTGATTACCAGAATTTTGGTTAGCGTTGTCGCTCCGTCGCACCGTCGCACCATCACAGTCTCATCCACTGTAAGCGCCGGCCACAATGCATTTGTTCATACGCAGCATTGAGTCGCTGTCGCCGTCGCTGGCACTATAAGCGCAGCCTAAGATGGCTTTTTTTGTACATCTATGTTTAACGCATGCAATATTTTTTTTAATCAGTATTGGCTGACCCGGGGAAGAGCGGAGAACTCTCGAAAGCTTGTCTTACTGTATATTTTATATTCTTTTTTTGTTACTCCAAATAAAAAAGGTATCACCTAATACTGAAGTACTGATTTACTAATTTACTCTGCACTATCGCAACTGGACTAACACGACTATTTCTACTTAATTTATGTTTTTATTACAAACTCCTTTTTTTAATTTTTTTATGGGAAAGCTTTGGAGAGAACAAGAATAAGTGTTACAGTACATGTAGAGTAGGTGTTTGTTATGGATTAAAATTGGGATATTGAATCTTAGATAATACATAATACTTTCTCAAGAAAGGGCCATAAGCCCGAAACGCGTAGGTGTTCTGTTTTTTGTACGTTTGATCCATTAAAATTTTATTGTGGGTACGCACCTCTGTGTTAACTTTTTTCTCAGTGGAACCAGTGCTTCGTTTCTTTTTTTCTCTGTTCCCATTCCTTAAGTGGGAATAATTTTGATCCTATTCTGGTATTTAACACCTTTTAAGAAGTCTTTCAGGATTTGTAGTCCAACTTGTTCAAGATATGAAGGATAGGAATATAAATCCCCAAATTGTAAGGTACGTGGATTTTAAAGACAGGACTGTACAATGTCCCCTAATTATTTTGTACAGTAGGTGACAGGTAGAAATACCCTACTTAAAGCAGCAGTCCAAGCTCCCATTTGTTTTGTTTTTAATATTTTTTTCCCTTTAATATGTGCATCAATACAACACACACAATGATAAGTAATTAGCTAAGTTGCCGATCGATCCGTTCTCTTGTGATCGATCAACGAAAATTCGGCTCGGGGTTCAGTAAATGGCTGTCAGTGCTTCAGAAGAGGACCAAAGATGCAAAGCTCTGTTGGGAAGATCATGTGACTAGGAAGTCACTAGATATAATTGGTGCACTGCTAGAAAGAGGGTGGGGCTCAAAAAGGGGTGTGCCAAAGCCTTTTTCAGTAGAGGAAGGGATGTGACTTTGTAAATGGTTGCAATAGAAACAAAAAAATGCTTGTTACATTATAAAACATTAAAAATGTAATTCAGCGTTGTTTTAAAAAAATGCTAATTTCTCATAGTACAGAACTGATTTATTTAAAAAACACATATGTAGGATATTGCTTTGTCTGCAACTTTAAATCAAAATGCCGAGTTATTATAATCTATGCTTGTCTCTTATAAAATTCAGGTTTAGTGATATAGCTAGTTAAACCATTGTATAAATATGAAAGCGTGTGTGCAGTCCTGACAACATTTTCACAAAACAAATATATAGTTGTAATACTGTAAGTAGACACAACTGCTACAGCTCATCTTCTTTTCTAATATTACTAACGAAAACAGCTGTAATAATGTATTGATTACATAGGGAGCATATTATTTGGGAATGGATCCCAACATTACTTTCAACTGGGAAAACAAAAATAAGGATTCAAAATAAGGAACAACAATTAACTGCTGATAATTGATCTTTGAAGTTTGATCTGACTGAATGCTCCTCAGCAGCATGGTGACCTTGCATACCCTAGTTCAGAGTCTTGAATTATGCCATAGTAAGGTGCCAGGGGTGTTCTTAAATTGCTAATGCTTGTTTGACTGCAGAGTGGTAAAATATACCATTGTTTTGGCTCTTTGGTTCATTTTGGGCTAACGTCGATGCCGGAGCTGGAGGTGTATACGCATTACACCTCTATACAGAGTATCTTATCGTATTATCGTATCTATTCATATATCCTTTGTTCCCGTGGTTTTTGTGTATACTACACGTTATTATTTTATTAAAATAAAAAACTTAAAGATACCTGCTCAATTGCTCTTTGGGTCATCCCGTTTACAACAATCATCACTTGTTTAGTAATGTTTATTGGGTCATATGTATCAAAGTGATGAAAGCCTGGGGCAAAAACAAGAATTTTTTTCCCCATGAACAAATCCTGCTGATCTCAATGGAATTTTTTCCTTTGATACATCTGGTGCCCCAGACTTGAACTACATTTGCCTTTAACACATGCCCCATTGAGTGGTGCATTCACTTTACATTTCCTCAGTATAGTAGCTCTTAATTTGTAGAGATGGTTATTAGTTACTGTAGGTAATATTAGATCGTCTGTTTGCAATATCCCGAGGAAGTGTTTTAGCCAATTTCATCACCTTCTGCCCCATTGAGTTCTGCTATATAAAGTCCATATGTTCTGTCTGAACAAGAATAAAATAAAAAATAAATGGCATTCTGGTTCTATTGTCATGCTTTTGACTATCCAAATAACTAGGATGTGGAAGCTATGTATAGATATCAGAGTACAGACTGTACTTGGGGAAGGATGGGAAGAATAGTCTTTTCACCTTAAAGTCACTGCTTTTTCTATAGCCGCACACCATTGAATGCTCCTTTTCAGAGATGGGATTGCTGAGCCTCTATTTTCCTCAGATAACAGCGCATAAAAAGGATCATGCTGTTTGTGAAGATAGTAATACTCCACATTGTCTCACTGACAAAGTTCCATTCACCCAGGATCTTAAAGCTTGTTTGAGCTTTAATTTAGAAGCTCTGAAATGTTTAAGCTCTTGAGATGCTGCATAGGCTTATTATGGCCTAAAGACACAGGAGATGGACATGCTACTGTACCAAGGAAATGATGCAGAGGTAAAAACAGGAGTACTGTACCACATAAAGGTAGCATTGAAACATATGAAAATGTACTGCATATAGGAATTTGCAAGGATTAAATATATCCCAATACAGTATATCATTACATTTCATCATAAATAAGAAATACAAATGTTGAAATATGGCTAATGAAATATATAGCAATCAAGACCCAAAATACAGTAAGTTATGGTGAGTAAACAAAAGTGTGCAGCACATAAAAAATACCACTTTTGAGCACATTTGCATATCTCAGACATGTCTGCAACATTATCTTTCACCATTATCATGCAGCCAGGTAGGGTGACCAGATGTCCCGGTTTAGCCGGGACAGTCCAATTTTTTTTTACTTTGTCCCAGGTCCCGACTTTAAAAAAAAAATGTCCCTTTTTTTTACCGGCACTTGCAACATGCGTGACCGGGGTTTGCCGGCCATGCATGCTTGCCATCCACTTGTTCACATGCACAACCAGCCTGCGCTCATTGCACATGCGCACAAGCGCTTAGCAAGCGGCCATCACACATCTGCAGCCGACGAGCGCTCATCGCGCATGCGCGTCTGGGGAATACCCACCATGCGTGCATGTCTGGAAAATGTCGATCGTGCATTCACATGAGCAACTTGTCAGTGCCCATCTTGCATGCATGGCTGTCAACAAGCGCCCTGTCAACATGCGCGGCTGGAAAGTTGCCAGACGTTTGTGTGCATGCGCAATGGGTGCTTCCCTTTCGCAAATGCTCGGTCAGCATTTGTCGTTTGCGCATGCGTGGTTGGTGCTCACCATTTGCACATGCACTAAATTTACCCTGGTTTGTCCCGGGAAAAATATGGTCACTCTACAGCCAAGGATTCAGGTAATTGTATAGTTATAGTTTTGCCAATGGGCATGTGCAGTATACTTGTTAACTTGTCTCTGCGCAATGAAAATCCCCAATAGTACAGCTAGTGTAATGATGCCAGTTTGTCGAAAGGCCGTTATTTTTGCATATCATTAGCTTTGTGGATACCTGTTGAGCTGAGGAAAAATAACGGACGTTACCTATTTAGGTAACGTCATGTTAATATCGTGATGATGCTCGTCTCAGACGAGGAAGCCGGCCCACGGAGCTGAGACAGGATGTGGAGACTGACCATAAGCCGTGGGGCGAGTCCTGATAAGGAAACAATGATTAACACACATTCCCAGCAAGCTCAAACTCCCACACCCACCACAAAATGAATATATATTTATGTCAACCAGAGAGCTACTGAGCGTGGCAATGGTATACAACAAGAGACAGGGGGTGCCCAATGCTGCATCCAATTGACAAAACATATATGATGAAAAGTATAAAGTAAAATACTTCAATAATAATAATATTAAATACTTGGTTATTTAGTTAGACCTTTGGCCAAAGGCGTCATAAGCCTGCATACCAACGTCAAGGTATAACCAAAATAATGCATGTCCTACACTACACTACATTGTGAACCCTTCCTTTTACCTCTGTGAGAGGGGAAGAACCATTATAGGTCTTGTTCCTGCAGCAAGTGAAATGACCACCCAAGTTAAAAAGGTGAAGGAGGAGGAGTGAGCTCTGGGGGGAGGTGCCACAGCTTCCAATTGACTGCTACCAGTCAGACATTGGGAGGTCATTTCACTTGCTGCAGGAACAAGACCTATAATGGTTCTTCCCCTCTTACAGAGGTAAAAGGAAGGGTTCACAATGTAGTGTAGTGTAGGACCTGCATTATTTTGGTTATACCTTGACGTTGGTATGCAGGCTAATGACGCTTTTGGCCAAAGGGTTAACTAAATAACCAAGTATTTAATATTATTATTATTGAAGTATTTTACTTTATACTTTTCATCATATATGTTTTGTCAATTGGATGTAGCATTGGGCACCCCCTGTCTCTGATAAGGAAACAAGTCCAGGTCACAAGCCAAGGTCAGTGGAAGGTGTTTTGAGGTTCATGGTTCCAAGATCAAGGCAGGTACACCAGCATGGTCACGGTCCAAGATCAGGGCCAGAGAAAGTCCAGTAGAATCCAAGTCCAGGCAAAGGTTTAGGGCAGGTAAAGCACACAGCAGGAAACCAGATGGGGTCAGACCACTTGCTTAGACACTGGCTAGAAGTGAATAGCTGATATTTAAAAGCCAGGAACAGGTGCAGCCGATTACATCTTCCATCCTGGTTTAGAGTGAAATTAATCCCCTTTGACCATCTTGGCTGAGAGCGAAATGACCTAAAATCTCAACCATCTTGATAGAGGCAAGGAGCGCAGGGATGAGTTACATAGTTACATAGTAGATGAGGTTGAAAAAATATATAAGTTCATCAAGTTCATCAAGTTCAAACTATGCTAAATTTAGACAACAGATACTTATCATATATTTGTATTTATAGTATATTGATCCAGAGGAAGGCAAACAAAAAACCCCAGTGACACATCATCCAATGATATCTCATAAGGGGAAAAATAAATTCCTTCCTGATTCCAAATATTGGCAATCAGATTTCTCTCTGGATCAACATCCTTCCCATGTTTACTTATTTGGTATATCCCTGTATTCCTTTCTTTTAAATATTTCCAATCTTCTTTGTAAGAAAGCTATTGTACCTGCCATCACAGTCTCCATGGGAAATGAATTCAACATTTTAACTGCCCTTACTGTAAAGAACCCTTTCCTATTTGATGGTGAAATCTCCTTTCCTCCAACCCTAAGGTATGACCTTGTGTGATTTGCACTGCCCTTGGGATGAATAGTTATTTTGTAAGCTCCTTGTATTATTCCTGAATATATTTGTATATAGTTATCATATCCCTTTTAGTTGCCTCTTTTCTAGTGTAAACAAATCTAATTTAGCTAGCCTCTCCTCATAAATCATATTATCATCCCCGTTATTTATTTGGTGGCTCTTCTCAGCACTCTTTCTAGATCCATAATGTCTATTTTATGGAGTGGTGTCCAAAACTGTACTCCATATTTAAGCTGTGGTCTTACTAATTCTTAATAGAGGGTCATAATTATGTTTACTAACCTTTCGTCCATTCCCGTTTAATACAAAATAAGATCTTGTTTGACTGTGCCGCTACTGCGTGACTTTGGGCACTATTGCTAAGCATACTGTATACAAGAACTACTAAATCCTTCTGCATTAAAGATTCTCCTACTGTAAATTATCCCCATTTAATTTGTAAGTTGCCTGTTTATTCCTGTTTCCCAAATGCATAACCTTACATGTATCTGAATTAAACCACATCTGCCATTTACCTGCCAAAGTATACAGCCTCTCCAAGTCTTTCTGGAGGCAAATTACATCCTGCTCTACTATTTTAAACAATTTCGTGTCATCATTAAAGATGGAGACTTTGCTTTCTATGCCAACCTCAAGGTCATTAATAAACAAAAAAAGCAGGGGTCCCACTACCAATTCTTGAGGCACTCCACTAACAATTTTATCCCAATCTGAAAAAGTTCCGTTTACGACAACTCTCTGTTGCCTATCCTTCAACCAGTTTTCAATCCAGGTGCAAATATTTTTACTGAGTCCAATTTGCTTTATTTTGTACACCAACCTCTTGTGTGAAACTGTAACTGGTCTAAATTCCTACTTACCTCCTCAAAGAAACCAAAGAGGTCAGTTTGGCATGACTTATCCTTTAAATAAATCCATGCTAACTATTACTATTAATGTTATTTTCCATTAAGTATTCCTGAATATTATCCCATGCTAAACCTTCAAGTAGTTTCCCCACTATTGATAAGCTTACAGGTCTGTCATTCCACAGTTGTGATCTTGCTCCTTTTTTATATATAGACACCACATCTGCTTTACGCCAATCTTGTGGTACTGAGCCTCTTGAAATGGAGTCCTTGAGTATTACAGTAAATGTAATGGTTTTGCTATTACTGAATTGAATTCCTTAAGAACACTTGGATGTATGCCATCAGGCCAGGTGCCTTATTTACTTTAAATTTGTCAAGCTGCCTATGAACTTCTTCCTTAATTAACCAATTGTTTATTAATATAGAGGTTTGGCTTCCTCCTGCAGCACTATTATTGCAATTGATTCTTCCCTGGTAAATATAGAGGCAAAAAATATGTTTAATACCTCTGCTTTTTCCTTATCTCCAATAACTTGCCTTGCTGTCTCACACTGAAAGTGTCATATATTTTCTTTACCAATTTTTTCGTATTTAAGGTACTTAAAGAACTTTTTAGGGTCGATCTTACTTTCTATTGCAATCCTTTTTCATTTTCAATTTTTGCAAATGTGATTGCCCTTTTGCAACTTTTGTTACATTCCTTTTCATTCTTATAACACAAAACAAGGCGCCTTGTTTTTGTGTTACTGTATGTTTTGTTTCTGATTGTACTAATCAGTTTGTACTCGGCAGCCTAGCCCACATACAGTATATGGTTTATTTAAGTTATCACTTATTGTGGATATCTTACTAGGTAGTTATTAAGTTTTAGCGCTATATCACTAATTTTTTCTATTCCTTTAATTTTGATATGATGCCTCTGTCCCTTCTGACTTTAATAATCTAATGCCTGCCTGTTCTTTTCCATTTCTTCCCCTACCTGTTTATTTATTCACATTGGTTTACACTTGTTTCTTTTATATTTTTTTACCAAAGGGTATACACTGATCAGTGTGCTTTTCTAACAATATTTTAGACTGCCCATTTATCTTCTACATTTTTCCCTGCAAAAACATCATCCCAATTTATTCCGTTTAGACTATTCCTTAGTTTATTCAAATCTGTCTTTCTAAAATGTTTTCTTTGTTAAACCAATGTAATATGGTTTTTGATAATCTATTTCAAATGAGACCATGTTACGATCACTGTTTCCCAAATGTTCCCGGACTTGAATATTTGTTATTACTTCTCCATTGTTTGATAATAACAAATCCAGTAATACCCCTCTCCTGGTTGTTTCCTCAATAATTTGGGTCATGTAACTCCCTTCTTTGTGATGGCTTTTGGGGAACCATATCCTGGGAGAAAATCCAGATGAACCGGCGATAGTCCTTTGCAAAGCCCAAAAAACATTGAATGGGTTTAAGGGCAGTGGGGATACGCATGTTAAGGACAGCAGATACCTTTGCCTAGTCCATTTCGAAGCCGTTAAAGAAGATAATATATCCCAGAAAATAAATCTTCCATTGCTCTGAGATATTTCTCCAATTTGGCAAGGAGATGGTGTTGCCTAAGTCTAAATGGAACCTGCCTAAACAAAGCCGATGTTCGTCCAAAGATTTAAAAAATATTAGGATATCGTCCAAATATATGATTAGCAACAAGTTAATAAGGTCCTGGAATACTTCATTAATGGACCTGAAACACCTCTTGGGTGTTATAAAGGCCAAATGGCATGACCAGGTTTCGTTAAAAGAGTAGCTCCGCTAAGTCGATCAAACAATTCTGGAATCAGAGGAAGGGGATACCGAATTTTTGAGTCATTTTATTTAGACCCCTGTGGTCAATGTAGGGTCTCAAGGATCTGTTCTTCTGTATGAAAAAGAATCCTGCCCCTGCAGGGAAAGTGGACTTGTGAATGAATCCCTTCTCATGGTTCTCCAGGATATACTTCTATAAGCCTTTGTTTCAAGTTCAGACAGGGGGTACGTATGACCCGTAGGAGAAATGGACCCTGGGAGAAGGTTTATGCTGCAATAATAGGGCCGATGCAGGGGAAGTTCCTCGGCTTGCTTTTGTCCAAGACATCCTGGAACTCTAGGGACCATTTGAGGAGGCTAGGGGTGATGGCATCGATGGAAAGTTTTTTTGTCCTCACTGGAGTCAGAATTTGGTAGACAGGTCTGGTTGCACACTGTTACTTGTTCTGTGGTCCTGTAACGATGCTTGTCTCAAGCAGGAAACGGACTGTAAGAGCTGAGGTAGGAAGGTGAAAGAACCAAACTGAGTCCTGAAAGAGTAGTGAGTAGTAGGCCAAAGAACAGGGCTGGCAGCAGAGTTGCGGAGTCGGTGTTGATGCAGAGGTCGGGGCGGGCTAAAGACAAGGGTAGTCGAGATACGTGAGCCGGGTCTGGTAACGTGAGAGACTAAAAGCATAAACGCGTTGCATGAATACAGCAAGAAACAGGAACTTTGCTCGGCAACTTCCAGCTAACAGGGCTGTCCTTTTAAAGGAAGTTGCCAAGAGCAAAAATGGACGATACAGCCACAGAGGGCAAGCAAGAGCAAAATCCCAGACTGGAATGTGAAAACCCGTAAAGGATTTTGCCAAACCTCTTAGGACCACTCATTCTGCAGGTTGTGTTGCTGGATCCATAGAAATCCCAAAATGACCATGGCCAAAGGAGAAGGTATTATGTTGAAGTACAGTACCGAGCTGAGTCTTCTGCGGCCGCCACCGCAATGTGTGGGCAGACGCGGCTGGTTTTTTTTTTTCCATCGCGTGCCACGCGTCACTGATGCACGGTCACGCGTGCAGGTGGCGGGTAAGGGGGGATGTGGGAAGCAGAGGGGGACCCGGGGGACCCGGAGAAGCAGAGGCAGAGGTCGCGAGGGGAGGGGAATGAGGGGAAGGATGCGGGGAAGATGCGGCTGGCGCGCGGCCAAGTTCGGCGCCAGCCCGAAAAAAGCCGCGGGACAAGACGGGTAAGTGTGAGACTGAAGCTGGCTGCAGCTGTAGAGAGTTTGAGATGGGAGGAGCCCATGGAGATGCATCAGGGTAACTTTTCCCAGGAAATGGTCCTCAGGTCCAGAGGTGTCCCGTCAATGGCTTCTACCACCAGTGGATCCTTCTTTTATCAAAGTGGAATGGCATGCAACTGTGTGAAGGCGTGATCCAGGAAGTGCCCAGCTGCCTCTGAGTCTATGAATTCCTGTATATGAACCGTTGTGTGAACCCATGTTCTGGCAGCAGGAGTTGAGTAGTCGGCACAGGAGGACGAATTGCCAAAACGCCTAGGGAGTATTCCTCTATTATCACTAGGCACTTAAATTTCATGGGTAGGAAAGGTACAGAGATATTGTCCCTTTTCGCTGCAATAGAGGTAGAGGCCAGAAGAGCATCTTCAGAGCCTCTCCTGTTAGTCTAATATAACCAATTTGCATGGGTTCCACTGGGTCATGCGCATCAGTCTGGGGATGCTGAGGATGCAATGCTGGTGTAGAGTTTGAGACTTCCTGAGTATGGAGTTTCTCACTCTGTTGCTCTCGGATTTGAAGGTCCATACTGGTGCAAAGGGGGATCTGTTCATCTAGATGCTTGGGAGACCCCCGGATCACCAACTTTTCCTTGAGATGTTCGCTGAGCCCTTGCAAGAAGGCAGGCAGTAAAGCATCATTGTTCCATTCGGTCTCGGCTGCGAGAAAATCTATTGCATACTTTCCTACCATCCAAATGGTGTATTTGAAGCAGTGATGTTGAAGCAGACAAGGTATGCCCATGAGCATCAACTACTTTTGGAAGGCCTGAAAAAAGAGGAGGGAATCATTCACCAAGGGTTAATCTTCCTCCCAGATGGGGGAGGCCCATGCCAAGGCTTCAACCACCAAGAGAGATATAGTGTATGCCACACTGGAACGATGGGTGATGAACATCGATGGCTGTAGCTCAAACTGAATGGCACACTGGTTCAAGAAGTCCCATGCAGCTGGATCTCCTCCATAGCGCTGTGGAGCAAGAATGCATGGCTCATGGGTTATGAGAGGCAGAGGTGTAGAGACTGTAGGCGGAGCTACCAGAAGTGGGAATCAGGCAGGGCTTCTCTGTAGAGAATTGAGGCGCGTAGATATGGCCTTCAAAGATACTGTATGGCGATCATGGCCAGTTGCTGGTCCTGATGAGAGAGATGTTTCTTGTGGTCTCCCAGTAAGAGGCCTTGAGCAGAAATGGCCTTCCCTAGTTCAGCAAGGTCCATGGCCTCAGCAAAATGTGATTTTGCTCATCTCAGACCCACAGGGCTGAGGCAGCATGTGGAGACTGACCCCAGGCCACAACGCCAAGTGCTGAAAAGGATACAAGTCCAGGTCACAAGCCACAGTCATGGCAAGGTGCAGCAGTGTATCCGGGGTCATTGTTCCAAGATCAGGGTAAGCTGCAGCAATGTAGTCAGTGTCACAGTTCCAAGATCAGGGCAGGATACACCAGCGTAGTCTGAATCATGGTCCAAGATTAGGGCAGGAGAAAGGCAAAATCCAAGTCCAGTCAAAAGTTCAGGACAGTTAAAGCACAGAGCAGGAAACAAGATGGAGTCCAGGACCACATCTCTCACCATCTGATTGAATGTACATTGCAATAACAATATTATATAATTTTCCATATTTTTGCCCTTTTTTTTATTTTTAGGAATCTGTGGATCCATGTACCAAGAGCCATTCTTCTTTGCATCTGGTCAACAATAAGGATTGGATACCCTTAAGACTGTGGCAGCAGGATAAGAAGATGTGTGTTTTTCCACAAAGATTGGCCTTCCAGACTTAATCCTTCATTGAGTTGTATGTATACAGTACATGAGGATCTATTTAATGGGCACTTTTTTGATTTTTCACTTATGGACATTTTTTGCACTAATAATTTACACTTTAAATATTAGCGCCAAGCTATTCTTTTTTTAACCATATAAGTTTATGCCTGCTGTATCACACATTGTTTTTAGCACAGCAAACATATTGCAAGATTTTGAAATAAATGGGGCCACTGTTTTTGTATTTTTTTTTGTCCCGTGCTTACAGTAGCTGTACTAGCTGTGGAATATGGTAGGCAAAAGCCCTGGGGAATCCTGGTAAAATGGATACAAATCTATGTGGCACACCTACTGGTTTCTCATGTATTGCTACCCAGAATCCTTGTCTGTAGTGACAATAAGGTCAATGATGTAGGTTTGGGGAAGACTTGCAGATACACATATAGGTTTTCTATCTTTTATAAATGGAAATTACAAAGTTACAAATAAACTGATGTGCAGTGTTTTACAAAGACATTTTAAATGAGGAGGTTCCGCCAAAGTTATTTTTTTCCTGCCTAGGTATGAAGCATTGGGTTTCTGGAGCTGAATCCCATTAGTTTCAGCTCTGGGAACCCCTTTGTACCTCCAAGGGTGCTACCAGTAGCATCCCCAGCTGGGTAAACAATATAGTGATCTAAATCTCTCGCGGCACGGCAGCCAATAAGAAGCCATGACATCACCCATCGCAGCTTTCTATTGGTCGATATGCCATGGGAGATTTAAGAATCAAGGAGCACTGGCAAAACTGCTGGATTAAGTATCTCGGGAAGCAGGGTGTCAGCTCCAAAGATCCCCTGATTTATACAGTACCTCTAAAAAAATGCTTGGAATGCTTCTTTGATGCAGTTTTGGGGATACAATTAGATACTTTATGTGTTTAAAAGGTGATGTTTTTAATATTTGTTGTTGGATTAGGCTGGCTAGCACTGGGGATCTCGTTAATATAATGCAATCTGTTTGTCACTTTTCTGGAATTCTGATACTGATGATAGCAAAATGACTAACCTGCAACCTATTTGTATGATAAAGAAGCCTCTATAACATTGAATTATGAAACAAGACTTTTCAGACTGTGTGCTGCATACCTTCCAGGGATGTATCTTTTTCCTGAGAATCAAAGAGCAGCGATAAACACTGCCCAACAAGGGAATTTTTACAGTAGGTCATGAAAAGAAAACATAACACTGAGAAAGATGGATGTGTCGTCTATGTGATGCTAAATCTTAGTCTCCATCAATAAACTGCCATTTAACAGAAGACTCTTTTCTCCCACGCTTTGGAGAGCACTCCTGAGGTGCATGTTAATGACAGGCAGGTATTCAGGTGAACTTTGTTTTTTCTAACAATTGCCTCACAGTCACACATACAGGGGGTCATGCACTAAGCTCCGTTAAGTCATTTTAAGAGCGCAAAGTGCTCTTAGAACGTGATGTTGCGCTGAACACGCCACGCAAACAGGCACTTTGCCCTCTAAAACTGACTTTTTTCGTCTAACTTTGCTCGTTCGTTACCCTGTTTGCATTAAATTCTGCCCTTAAGCGGGATGCACTAAGCTACGTAACCTTATCGTACCTTATCGTACGCGAAAGTTGAGTTCAACAGAACACGTCAGCTCAAGATAGACGCAAAAAAAGCTGGACGTTGAAAAATTTCTTGCTTTACATTTTTGCATGCGCAACACCCATACAACAGGCCAACGGGTGTCCCCGGCTGACACCCCGGGGGTCCCTGAGGGAGGTCGGGGGTCGTGTGGGTGTCCCCAGCTGACCCCGCGGCTGTCCCAGGGTCCCCACGGGAATCCCGGGGTACCCGCGGGCCTTCTGTACCAATGTTGTGCCTGCAAAAATACTAAACATTATTTGTTGATTTTTTGGGGGAGGCACATTGACTGATAATATATTAATCTGTACCACTTTAGGGTACAGATTGTTACATTATTATGACAATATTTGGGGGGAATTTGTGGCTTGGTATTGCTGTTGGTTTTTTTAATTTCAATTTCTTATGTGGATGTGATTGTTTTTTTTTTTACTGCTTAATGGTAATAAAATGTTTGCGATTGGTGTTCGTTTGTAGTTAATGTTGTATTATGTTAGCTAATGCGTTTTATGGTTATTTCAGATATTGTTTGAATTTATTTCTTTGTCTTTTAATGTTTACATTCATTAATGTTGTAGTAATTCATTGGTTTGATTGGTTAGTGTTACTATTCATTTTGAGTTGGTTTAGGAATTAATTGGTTTAATTGGTTAATGGTTTAATTAATTCATTGTTGATGTTGTTACTGCTTGTATTTATTGGATTAGCTGGCTACTGTTTTTATTTACTTTATTTAGGTATGCTAATGCAGTGTTAATATCTGGATAATAGTTATTTTGTACATTATTGTACTGTATGTGTTAGGGCGGAAGGGGGGGGGGTGAAGGGGGGGGTGGGGGGTGGGGGGGTCGTGTATTGATGTTTGTTAAATCTTTTTTTAATATACATGTGTTTCATAGTGTAGATGTGCAGGGGGTCTCCGGAGTTGAACCGCATTGGTTTCAGGTCTGAGGACCCCTACTTCAGGAGATACAGGCCCCATTATGGGGTGCCGGTATCCCCTGCACTTTCAAGAGTCCGCGTCACGTGACCGGCACATTGAAATTCTGCAGGGGATACTGGCACCCCATAATGTGGCCTGTATCTCCTGAAGTAGGGGGTCCTCAGACCTGAAACCAATGCTGTTCAGCTCCGGAGACCCCCTGCTCATGTACACTATTATTCAAATGTATTTATTTAGTGTACAATCGCCTGTAACAGGGTTGCATGGAGATGGCAAATCTCCATGAAAATGTTACATGCGGCTTTTTTTTCTAGCAGCTAGCGTACGTGAAGTTTAAGAATGCTAGCAGGGAGAAAAAAAGCTACACGTACGCTGTGGGTGTTTTGAGCAGGTACGTTAAAAAATGGGCTCAAGGCCTTAGTGAATCGCATCCCCGGCCTCACTTTTTAACGGACGTGCTTTTTTTGAACATCAGAACGCAAACCCATTGAGCTTAGTGCATAGCCCCCACAGTCTCTTTAATCTTCCACATTCATGTACTTGGAATATAATTGGTGGGATTCTTTGATTCTAGAGATTAACAGCAACAAAGTGTGTGTATTTGTTTGTGTAAATGCACGTTTGAATGGCTTGTTGGGTGAAAGCAAATCAGGTTCTGTTTTAGGGAGTGACCGTTTCTATACAATCTATAGCAGCGGGGGCTGCTTCTTCATTTCTTTTTTATTTCTTTACTCTTCCTATATAAAAAACATTTAGGGGAAAACTTTTGGGTGAAAGAGGCGCCTAAAAAAATAGCGAAGGTTAGAAAAAGGCAGAGAAATTTGCGATTGTCTCTCTCCAATAACGATTGTTATTGTTATGTAATATAACATATTGTTATGTATATATAACATACTTTATTTTGTAATAGAACTTTCCATGAAGCTCTTAGTAACCACGGTGGTCAGGAAGGGATGTATCATATCATGTGTCATGTATCATACTGTACATACCTTCCTGTCTGCTATGGTGCCGAAAGGGTTACTACTCTTACTGTAACTACCCAACTACAAATTGTATGCCATAGAGGTATCATTGTCATGGTATACAAGGGTTTCCCCTCTCACCAACTACACGGGAGACTTAAATTCCCTCCTTGGGGAACATACAGAACCCCCGCAAGTAACAACCTCCAACACACCTAAAAACACCCCTCTTCTGTCGCAGGCTTTAATGGCTTATAGGCTTATTAGCCCATGGTGGCTCATAGGTCTGTATGACATTGGACTACTAGTAATTAGAAATGAACATTAAACACATCTAACATTAAAAAACAAACAATACACAGTTTTCCAAATATAAAGTGGTCAGTAACGACTTTGGTGCCTGTGAAGCTACCTCTCACGGAGAGCCCATTTAGGCAAATTGGCACCAAAGTGGTTATTGAAATTACAAGCAAAATGTCTTACTTTATATAGTGATGTCCTCTCTGATCTTCAAGGTCAATGACCCTTCTGAATTTATCCACTGGCCAATGGTCTAAGTCCTTTAAAGAAAGCCAAAAACAAACAGGAAGATCTAAAATATTCCTGGGCACAATGGTCTAAAAGCAATACAATGCCATCCTTCCTCATTGAACACAGATGCTCAATGCCCTCACTCCTCTTTTGCTTGAAGAGAAATCCTCTCTGGATATTGATTGAATACATCCTCTTTTGCTTTATCTTATTTCTTTAAAAAAAACTGTAGCAACATCCTCCACGTCCTCCTCCTGCCCATGTCTAGCCGGGTTGCGTGATTGTGCGGTTCTTATATAGGGCCAGTCGCCTAAAGTGGTTAAATCTAGCAATCCAATTGGGAAAATCTAGTAATCTTTTGTAAGGTTGAGAAAGATCTGCTGTGTTGGACCGAAACGTTGAATGAATAAATAATCAACTCGTGACTACTATTTTGGAGTGCTACTCTTTTTGCTTAATTTCTGTGGGATTTCACTATTGAGATTCGGCGACGTGATGATCGCCTCTCTGAAAAGGCCTTACCCGGCGATTTCTTTCAGCTGCAGAGAGAGCTGCTCAGAGAGTGCCGCCTCTCCCAGCACAAATCTCGCCCCAAATTAATGTTTTTTAATAAAAATATTAATACTAGTGTAGATGAGCAGGGTGTATCCGGAGCAGAAATGTGTTGATTTCAGGTCCGGGGACCCCCTGCTTCCCGAAACACAGGCCCCATTATGGGGTACCGGTATCTCCTAGGCATTTTATTTCCATGGTCACGTGACACGGGATATTTAAATACATAGGAGATACCGGCACCCCATAATAGAACCTGTATCTTGGGAATCAGGGGGCCCTCAAACCTGAAATAACGCAGTTCTGCTTTGGAGACGCCCTGATCATACACTAGTATTAAAAAATATATTAAAATAGCTGCTACCCACAATAAACATTAAAAACACAACAACAATAATACCCACATCCTCTATACCCACATGATTGATACTAATGGCTGGGGGTCTACAGGTGGAACCAGCGGGTGTCTGGGGGTCCTCAGGTGGTCCCAGCAGGTGTCTGGGGCCTCAGGTAGACCCCGTGGGTGTCCAGGGGTCCTCAGATGGTCCCTGTTGAGGTCTGTGGGCCCTTGGGTGGTCTCTATGGGTATTTAGTGGTCGTCAGGTGGTCCCCGTGGATGCCTGTGGACTCTTGGGTGGTCTCTGCATTGTCCATGGCTCCTCAGGTGGTCTCCGTGGGTAACTGGGGGCCCTAGGGTGGTCCCACGGTTGTCTGAGGGTCCTCAGCTGATCCCCACAGGTGTCTGTGGGCCCTCGGGTGGTCACTGCGGGTGTTTGGGCATCCTCAGGTGGTCCCCACGGGTCCCCAGATTGGCCTGCGGTAAAAAAAAATTGGAATACATTGAAATACATACAGTACAGTAATGGGCAAAATAACTATTATCCAGATATGGATAATAGCTAATTTGCCCATTATAAAATAAAACATTAGCCAGCCAGCATAAATAAACCTTTCTACTTACCCCTGCCATCATGAAGGAAGTCCTTGTCAGCATACTGCAGGTCCATGTCCTCTGATGTGTATATAACTTATCAAATTGTGGCGCTCAGTGTATATGGTTTAAATCAACATCAGATAAACCCACAGTGTTATACATAAAATAAGAAAATAAATAGTGATACTTATACAACCACGTGTGATAAATGCTGCTGTGACTTGATGCAGGACTGCTCTTTCAATCCTCGTGGACAAGTGAAGGGTGAAAATCATCAAGAAGCGCAAATCATGTGGAAAACAAAAGAAGACAACAAACTTATGGTGCAGTATTGTGTGAATTCTGTGTGGTAAATGGCTTAGTTAGGTGTTCAGAATACTCACAAACGTGAGAGGTAAGTAGGCATGTAAAGGTTTCTTTGACCCATGGGATGAAGCCAAGTGTTAGGATAGGAACCGCACTGATAATCAGGTACACTGTAGCGATCTGGTACACTTTAACCAGCGGCCCCTTAGGAATAAAATGAACCGGACATAGTGCAGACTGTACATAGAATATTTATAAAAACAAGCAAAATCCAATCAACTCACATGGTGATGGAAAGAAACAAGCGTGTAGATCACAGTGTGGATCTCTGCAAAACCGGAAGAGTGGTGTCTCAGCTGTTCCTCTGTTCTGGTATGCGTGTCACGGATGCGTCTCACCGAGGACCTGAAGTGACGTCATCCGCTTCCAGAGGCTCCGGTTTCGTCTTAGGGCATCACTCTACGCGTTTCACCTTGTAGGTTTCTTCAGGAGTGATATTCCATAGTGTGTGAGCAACTTATATACTCTAACCTCTACTCTCATAGGTGGGGAGTAAATTGGATAATAGAGCACATTTAATTGTGATTGAGATGGCCAAATGTTGCAGGTATAGACATTTAATATATCTAGGTAGATGCAGGTGTTGCAGGTAAAAACATTTAATATATCTAGGTGAAAACCTAATTAAAAACATGTTTATACAAAAAATAAAAAATGGCATTAAATAGCCATTGGTAAATAGCCTAAGCTATAAACAAAGTTAAATCTGTTGCATCTGACATATGCACAGACCCCAAAAAAACTGAAAATTAAGTACATTTATTATTATCCCTAAAAGGACTAAAATGAATAAAATATATTGACGCAAATCTTGTAGAAGGAACAAAATCTAATAGAAAGAACAAAAGTGAAAAACATAATTAATGAACAAGACAGAAACCATAATATTATTGATGTTATATATGTTATAAAAATGGTTTGAGATCAAATTCCAAATTTAAACCTGAAGGTGCTAGTGTGTTTAACTCAAACATCCAAAATGATTCTCTTTTGAGAAGGGCTACATTCCTATTGCCACCTCTCCAATTGGGCATGACTTGCTCAATGGCTTTGAATGTTAACCCTTTAGGGTCTGAGTTGTGCATCAATAAAAAGTGATTAGAAACACTGTGTGTTGTTATTTTCCTTTTTATGTTACTAATGTGTTCTAATATTCTAGTTCTAAGGGGGCGGATCGTTTTGCCAATATACTGTAACCCACATGTGCATTCAATAAGATAGATGACAAAATTTGATCTGCAATTCAGATGTTGTTGAATGTTGTATTTTTTATGTGTCACATGTGATTGAAAGCTATTAATATCCTTAGAGCTGAACTTACATGCAGTGCACATTCTACAGGTATAAAATCCCTTAGGGGGATCTAGCCAAACGGAGCGAGTATGTACAGGACCCTTTCTAAGGGCACTGGGGGCTACAATGCTTTTAATATTGGGAGCTTTTCTATACACCATTTTAACTCTTTCAGGTAAGTGTTGGCCTAAAATGGGGTCATTTTTTAAAACAGACCAATGGGAATTCAGAATGTTATTAATCTTATGTGCATCCCTATTATACTGCGTGATGAATCACATCACTTGGTGCATTTTTGGCTGCGGGGATAAGCATGGTTTCCCTTGGTGTATCAGTTGCCTTAACCCAAGCTTTTCTGACCACATCATCCCTATATTTTCTCTCAGCAAACTTATTGGTCAGTACCATAGATTGTTCTTTAAATATTGTATTGTCAGAACAATTTCTTTTAATTCTACGGTATTGTCCGTAGGGTATATTTGCAATCCACTTATTTAAATGGCAGCTGGATTGCAAAATATAGTAATTTGCATCAACCTCTTTAAAGAAGTTTTTTGTTTTGATGCTATTTCCCTCCAGATACATGGTAAGATCCAAGAAGTTTATACTGGAAGAGCTTATGGAAGATGTGAATTTAAGATTCAATTCATTATTGTTGAGATACAGGAGGAATAGATCCAGGTCCTCTGATGTACCCTTCCATATAAAGATGATGTCATCTATATAGCGCCGCCATGTGAACAAATTTGCGTCCAGACCTATCCAAGACCATATGTATTGATCTTCCCGCATGGCCATCAAAAGATTGGCATAGCTGGGTGCAAATTTGGTCCCCATGGCGGTCCCACACAGCTGTAAATAGAACTCTTCACAAAACCAGAAAAAGTTTTTCTTTAGGACAAATTCAATACAAGTTATCAAAAAATCAATTTGAACTTTTGGAATAGTACCTTCCTGTTCAAAGAAATGCTTAACAGCCCTACATCCATCTTTGTGTCTAATTGATGTATATAGTGCTGTAACATCAGTTGTGACCAATAAGTAGTGTTCTTGCCATTGGATATCTCTAAGTGCTAGAATTACATCTGTTGTGTCCTTTAAATAGGATCTTTGCTTCTTAACAATATTCTGTAAAAAGCTATCCAAGTATTCCGATACATTGGCTGTCAGAGACCCTATACCGGAGATAATTGGTCTCCCAGGTGGATGTGTGGAATTTTTATGAATTTTTGGTAAGAAGTAGAAGACGGGGAACACTGGGTCCTCTATATTTAAAAATTGGAACTCTTGATCTTCCAGTATTCCCCGTCTTCTACCATCTTCTAGGAGAGATTGTAATTCTTTTTTGAAAATTCATAAAAATTCCACACATCCACCTGGGAGACCAATTATCTCCGGTATAGGGTCTCTGACAGCCAATGTATCGGAATACTTGGATAGCTTTTTACAGAATATTGTTAAGAAGCAAAGATCCTATTTAAAGGACACAACAGATGTAATTCTAGCACTTAGAGATATTCAATGGCAAGAACACTACTTATTGGTCACAACTGATGTTACAGCACTATATACATCAATTAGACACAAAGATGGATGTAGGGCTGTTAAGCATTTCTTAGAACAGGAAGGTACTATTCCAAAAGTTCAAATTGATTTTTTGATAACTTGTATTGAATTTGTCCTAAAGAAAAACTTTTTCTGGTTTTGTGAAGAGTTCTATTTACAGCTGTGTGGGACCGCCATGGGGACCAAATTTGCGCCCAGCTATGCCAATCTTTTGATGGCCATGTGGGAAGATCAATACACTGGCGACACACTTTATTCGAGCTCGGCTAGTCCCACGAATTCGGGTATACTCGGGTGTATTGAGGTTTGTGACTGTTTTCTGCCCGAGTGCATTGGGTTATTTTCCAGGCAGGGATTGAAGCATTTTATTCCCGCTGGCTGCAATACTGCACAGTATATATATATATATATACTGCATTACAATTCATGAATTTATGCCATCTGGTAGACACACGAAGCATTGCAGCCTATTAAATCCTAATCATTATCATTTAACAGATCAGCCGCCCGTCAGCCAGGCATGAACCCAGGCTGGGAAGGCAAACGCAACGGGGCTTGTCAGAGGTGAGGAGCGGCGCATTCCAGGTATCTGCCAGGTACATACTGGGTATTTGCTCGAATAAAGTGTGTCGGTGCAGTACATATGGTCTTGGATAGGTCTGGACGCAAATTTGGTCACATGGCGGCGCTATATAGATGACATCATCTTTATATGGAAGGGTACATCAGAGGACCTGGATCTATTCCTCCTGTACCTCAACAATAATGAATTGAATCTTAAATTCACATCTTCCATAAGCTCTTCCAGTATAAACTTCTTGGATCTTACCATGTATCTGGAGGGAAATAGCATCAAAACAAAAAACTTCTTTAAAGAGGTTGATGCAAATAACTATATTTTGCAATCCAGCTGCCATTTAAATAAGTGGATTGCAAATATACCCTACGGACAATACCGTAGAATTAAAAGAAATTGTTCTGACAATACAATATTTAAAGAACAATCTATGATACTGACCAAGAAGTTTGCTGAGAGAAAATATAGGGATGATGTGGTCAGAAAAGCTTGGGTTAAGGCAACTAATACACCAAGGGAAACCATGCTTATCCCCGCAGCCAAAAATGCACCAAGTGATGTGATACATGTACCATTCATCACGCAGGATAATAGGGATGCACATAAGATTAATAACATTCTGAATTCCCATTGGTCTGTTTTAAAAAATGACCCCATTTTAGGCCAACACTTACCTGAAAGAGTTAAAATGGTGTATAGAAAAGCTCCCAATATTAAAAGCATTGTAGCCCCCAGTGCCCTTAGAAAGGGTCCTGTACATACTCGCTCCGTTTGGCTAGATCCCCCTAAGGGATTTTATACCTGTAGAATGTGCACTGCATGTAAGTTCAGCTCTAAGGATATTAATAGCTTTCAATCACATGTGACACATAAAAAATACAACATTCAACAACATCTGAATTGCAGATCAAATTTTGTCATCTTTCTTATTGAATGCACATGTGGGTTACAGTATATTGGCAAAACGATCCGCCCCCTTAGAACTAGAATATTAGAACACATTAGTAACATAAAAAGGAAAATAACAACACACAGTGTTTCTAATCACTTTTTATTGATGCACAACTCAGACCCTAAAGGGTTAACATTCAAAGCCATTGAGCAAGTCATGCCCAATTGGAGAGGTGGCAATAGGAATGTAGCCCTTCTCAAAAGAGAATCATTTTGGATGTTTGAGTTAAACACACTAGCACCTTCAGGTTTAAATTTGGAATTTGATCTCAAACCATTTTTATAACATATATAACATCAATAATATTATGGTTTCTGTCTTGTTCATTAATTATGTTTTTCACTTTTGTTCTTTCTATTAGATTTTGTTCCTTCTACAAGATTTGCGTCAATATATTTTATTCATTTTAGTCCTTTTAGGGATAATAATAAATGTACTTAATTTTCAGTTTTTTTGGGGTCTGTGCATATGTCAGATGCAACAGATTTAACTTTGTTTATAGCTTAGGCTATTTACCAATGGCTATTTAATGCCATTTTTTATTTTTTGTATAAACATGTTTTTAATTAGGTTTTCACCTAGATATATTAAATGTTTTTACCTGCAACACCTGCATCTACCTAGATATATTAAATGTCTATACCTGCAACATTTGGCCATCTCAATCACAATTAAATGTGCTCTATTATCCAATTTACTCCCCACCTATGAGAGTAGAGGTTAGAGTATATAAGTTGCTCACACACTATGGAATATCACTCCTGAAGAAACCTACAAGGTGAAACGCGTAGAGTGATGCCCTAAGACGAAACCGGAGCCTCTGGAAGCGGATGACGTCACTTCAGGTCCTCGGTGAGACGCATCCGTGACACGCATACCAGAACAGAGGAACAGCTGAGACACCACTCTTCCGGTTTTGCAGAGATCCACACTGTGATCTACACGCTTGTTTCTTTCCATCACCATGTGAGTTGATTGGATTTTGCTTGTTTTTATAAATATTCTATGTACAGTCTGCACTATGTCCGGTTCATTTTATTCCTAAGGGGCCGCTGGTTAAAGTGTACCAGATCGCTACAGTGTACCTGATTATCAGTGCGGTTCCTATCCTAACACTTGGCTTCATCCCATGGGTCAAAGAAACCTTTACATGCCTACTTACCTCTCACGTTTGTGAGTATTCTGAACACCTAACTAAGCCATTTACCACACAGAATTCACACAATACTGCACCATAAGTTTGTTGTCTTCTTTTGTTTTCCACATGATTTGCGCTTCTTGATGATTTTCACCCTTCCCATGTCCTCTGATGCCAGCAAGAATATACGAAAAAATACAATCCAATGGCCCTTAACCCCTTAATCACCTTAGCGGTTAATAACACTATTGTAATTTAGGAGTTAAGCCCCGTCCCCCGCTACCCACGCAGGAGGCCTAACCATCCACCCCGGCACCACTATAACTACCCTCTACTCATTGATAGCATAGTGGTCATACCATATAATATGAGCATGATAGCAGTCAATGGTCACCCTAATAAAATAGCATGAAGGCCAAAAATACACAATAATAAAATATATACACAAGCACCTAAACACCTCAGTTAAAGAAATAAAAGCAGTAGCCAACCAATTAAATAAATAAAAGCACCATCCAACAAATTAAATAAATAAAAGCAAATAGAAAATAATACAAATAAATTCAAAACAAGCATTTGCCATGGAGCACAAATGAATACATTAGCAGTCAATGGGCAATTGCAAACATATAATTAAATAAATAAATACAATGAAAAAATGTAAAAAAGACATTTACATACATTCAATATTTTACTTAGCTACAAAAGTCTTCACCCTCCGAATCCCGTTGTATCTACAATCTCTCGTACTGCAACATCATAACCCGCAATCCAACGCCATCCAAGTTGAAGACCAGCATCAGGTTAAAAAAAAATCTTCTTTCTTTTATTTTCTATCACCGTTTTCTTTCTTCATGCTCCTCACCCCTACCACATGCAGCACTCCTCATCTGAGATCTAACTCCAAAAGACTGCTCATATTCCCAAGGTTCTACAAAGTATCCGGCCGCTCCTCCTTCTCTTACCGTGCACCCCAAAACTGGAACAATTTACCGGAGAATCTCACTTCCATCAGTCTAAGTTCTTTCAAAACTAAAGCTGTCTCACATTTTAATCTTGTCTGTAACTGTTACATATACCTATAATATATATTATCTCTAACTGTGCATGCAATGTCTTGTATATAATGTATACCCTTTTCACTTACATAACTATGTATTGTAACATGTATTATTTGTCATCTTAACTCTGCCCAGGACATACTTGAAAACAAGAGGTAACTCTCAATGTATTACTTCCTGGTAAAACATTTTATAAATAAATAAGTCATTATTTTTTCTTTAATCTTCTATCTTCATCTGTCAATCAAAAACCCAACAGTAAATCCAGAACAGGATCTTCTCTCGTTGGCTTCTAGAGGTAAAATGAGATGTACTGTACAGGCCTTTTATAGGGCCTGTGACGTCACATTTTATGGTAAGATGTTACAGCTCCAATCTGATTGGACGCTGTGTCTTCTTCCCACCTCTTTTTTTGTTGTTAAGGATGGGACGTCATCTCCAAGGGAGGTGCGTCACATCCTTAAAACCACATGGCTATATCACATGGTATTACAGCCAATGACCTTCAGCTTCAGGTAAAATCTTCTTTTCTTCTTTCTTCAATCTTCAATCTTCTGTACTTGTAATACATTAAATTCATAGGAAGATGTTGTCTCGTTGTCTTCTTAATCTAAAATGAGACGGGACAGGCCTTATATAGTATAAGGCCTGTGACGTTACATTTTTGTGTCCGATGGTACATCTCCAATCCGATTGGATGCTGTACCATGTGACAGGCTTTTTTTTTTTTTTAAGGATGTGACGTCATCTCCAAGGGAGGTACGTCACATCTTTAAAACCAGATGGCTGCCATCACATGGTACTAAAACCAATCAGATTGTTCACAATCTGGTTGGTTGAAGAACCATGTGACATGTTCCATTTTTTTTTTAAAGGATATGACATCATCTTTAAGGGATGATGGCATGTCCTTTTAAAAACAAATTGCTGCCATAACATGGTACTGGATTCTTAGTGTACAACGTGGTATATCTCACAATCTGATTGTTCCAGTACCATGTGATGGCAGCCATTTTTATTACTTTTGTTTTCTGTTGATCTGTTTTATGGTGTACGGTATGGTGTATAAGTGCTCTGTTTTGCGACCATTCCTTCTCTCTCTACACACTATCAACTCTTTTGGCTTTAGGTACTACAGTACCATCTATCCTGTTACCAAAGCATGTTGCCTAGGATTGGCATTTGACTCCTCCCTTTCCTTCTCCATTCACGTTCACAGCATACTGTTGCTAAAATTTGTTTCTTCTTTCTCTGTTATAATTCCAAGATCTGCCCTTTCATCTGTCAAGCTACTGCTAAAACGCTAATGCATGCCCTTATCCTTTCCCATCTGGGTTATTGTAACATACAACTAACAGGCCCTCCATGCCTCACAACTTTCTCCTTTGGAATCTATCGAAAAGTCTGCTGATAGAATAATTTCACTTTCTCCCAAAACGGTCACTTCTTTATCCTCTCTTTAAATCCCTCTCCTGACTTCCCATCAAGTTTCAGATTACCTATAAAGTCACTCCTACCAACCATTGTGACAAAAGACTGCCACCTACTGCACTTATTCCTCACCTGCTGTCTCTATAAATCTCCCAACGTTCCATTCGATTGTAAGCTCTCCGGGGCAGGGATTTCCTTTCTTATTGTCTGATCTTGTTTATTGCAGTTTTTGTATGCTAGTTACCTCTACTATATTGTCTCGTAAAGCACCAAGTACACTAGGGGTGCTATATAAATAAAGGTATACATGCATACAGTACGTGCGAGCCCCACATAGAATTTCTCACCACTGTAGGAAGCCGCAGGGTCCGATCAGTGGGTTCCTTTAGACTGAGAACACCGAGCCTAGCTACAGCTGTATAATGAATTGATCACAATTTTATTGTGAAATAAGTTGCCAAGTATATAGAATAGGTCCCTTTGAGGGGTGCCCAGAATTAAAAAGCAAAAAAAAAACTAAATTATAAAGTATTTTTTTTTTTTTCTAATATATTTTTTGGCATTTTAGCCAGGCTGAAGTAAAGGAACAAGCTTCAGACCCAAAGGGGAAGAAAACATACTGTATGAGTGCAGTAAACCCTGAAACATTAATCTTTTCTCAAGTGTTGTTTTATTTATCACCCTTCCCATTACAGGTGCCTGTAGAGTACAAAGTGACACTGGGATACTTTCCGTATGCTTCCCTTTTTTTTCAATGTGCAGAGAATGCCAAGTCCCTACCAGCACACACAGAAGGTACGTTATAATGCAACTCTTACCATAGGATGGATTGTATTTCCATATTATTGTGGAATGTATATTATTGTCCCTCAAGGACTATGGTCAATATGCGCTATAATATAATAAGTACTACACTATTGAAATGCCCTCTGATAACCTACAATTTAAGCATGTTGAGTCATTAAAAATACTTATTGCACTGGTAAGTATGGTCCCTGGTTAGAATGATGCTTCTGTGAGAGGGTTTGTTGACATACTGTATTAAGGAAACTTGTATAAAGAATATCTACATACTTAGTGGAACAGGATAGGCAGGCCTTTGGCTATTTAGATGACAATATTTAGATGCCAAGTATGGGTGAAATGTTGGTTGAAGTTAAGAGCTACTTATTAGCTCACACATAAATAGGAGAGGCTATACTGAGACAGGACGACTGGCCCGAATAAATAGAGAGCAAGAAGATTGCAGAGGTTTCAATAGGGTTTAAAATAAAGATGTCACCAATGTTATTGCCACATTATTGCCTAATAATGCAATCCCACTTGTCCGAGTTTTATATGATTTATCATTCAAAAGGTAGGGCCTTACCCCATGATAACAGATGCAGTAATGTTGGTCCATCTGTGTAAATGAGCAGCAGAAGCAGCTCATGTAGAGTCAGAGAGAATAGTAGAATCCAGCATATCATAATAGTTTGCAGTTCATTAATGAGTGCTGCTGTGCTTTTAGAAATAGTAGTTAAACCTAAAGTGGTAAGTGTGGGACAACCTTGTAACAGTGGGGGAAATAATTAGGAGAGTTTTAGTCACCATATATTGTGGGTATTGCCAATGCCACAATACCTTTTCTTGGGAAGTTTCCAGTTCTCCTGTCTGCCAAACTAGGATACTAGCCATTAGTAAATAGCTGTGGTAAGTCACCATCCCTGCTCTGGGGACAGGCGCAGACTTGATTTTTGGATTCCTTACACTCATGCAATGGTTCCTGCGTAACCTGCACAACCGGCAGATGCAGCTCATGCAATGCTCCCCCCGTGACTGCTATTAGCCATGGTCCTGCTCCCCCGACAAAATGCAGGGCAGAGATTGCTGGCTTTGAAGCAGCCAAGGCAGGTCAATTTTGACCCCATATCTCCAGGGAAGATAACTTGGACCTCATCTGGTTACACTGTAGCAGCACCCATCACAAAGGATACATAAGCTTTAGATGCATACAGTATGCACCTGCCCCAGAGCTCACCACTACTCACCTTTTTAACGTGGGAGGTATTTTCATTTTGTTGCAAGAACAGGACCTACTATGGTTCTTTCCCCTAATACAGAGGTAAAGGGAAGGGTTCACAGTGTAGTGTTAGGACCTGCAAATTTGGTTATACCTTGACGTTGGTATGCAGGCTTATGATGCTTTGGCCAAAGGATCTAACTAAATAACCAAGAACATATTATTATTGAAGTATTTATCTTTATACTTATTAACTTATATGTTTTGTCAGTTGGATGTCGCATTGGGCACCCCTGTCTTTTGTTGTATATATTTGCCATGCTCAGTAGCACTCTTTTTGACAAAAATATATATTCTCGATGTGGTGGGTGTTGGAGTTTGAGCTTACTGGGAATGTGTGTGGTTGAAGCAGCCAAGGCAGGTCAGTTTCTACCCCATATCTCCAGGGAAGATAACTTGGACTTCATCTGTTTACACTGTAGCAGCACCCATCACAAATGATACATAAGCTTTAGATGCATACAGTATTAAAGGATGCCTGGCTCCAAATGCAAAGGAATATTTACCAAGAAGATTTCTTATATGCTCGAACAGATCCTGAGGATGTACGTATGCAGTTCTCTAAGAGATGTAACACTGCTCTTAACTGTCAGTCAGGTCAGCCCTCCTGTTTTACCAATCCTCACATGAGCTTCAGCAGTCTTCTTCTACTGTACTTAACTCACAGACACATTGAATTCAAGATGGTTTTCAGGTTTGTTGGTACTATTATCTTTCGTCTTAAAACCAGTAAAAGTATGTCTATTGCTACAACATACTCCCATCGTTCATATTATTTTTAATATCATTACATAAAAATTTATATTCATTTTAAAGCAAGATTTCCTGTGAAATGAATGACATTTGTTCTTTCATTCAGTCCAAGTTGCGCGTGTCACATTAATGTATTTATTACATAAAACAGTTGTGCTACCTTTGTACATTATATTAACACAAAGGATGTCACAAGGTTCCATTTGGTAAAAGTTCAATGCTCATCGGCTTATTTTGAAAGACATAGGTTTTTTTTGCAATGCCACCTTTCAATAAACCTCTTCTAAGCCCTGCGCAGTGACTCCCACCTCTCTATAATGATGCAGAAACACCTGCTGTACATGTGTGTCTTTCAGGGACTGAACAACGTCCGTCATTTCCTGTGCTTGACAGATGAGTCTTCATTCAACACGTATAATTTGAGTTTCAATGAGAAAATGTAAGAGAAATAAAAATAGCTTACTGAATACTTTCTTTTCCTCCTTTCTCAGCAACACATTAAAGAGGGATGTAGTTGGTATTTTATTTATTGAGGGCTTCTTTTATATCTTTTTCTTTGACATTTCTTTCTTGGCTTTTGGAATCCCAACACATTTATGATTCCTTTCAACATTGACCTTTCCCTTGCATGTTGATGACAAAGTTAGCCTTTCATGCAGTTAGTTTATGAAGGAAAACAACCAAGATGGGTACTGTCCCTTTATCTTGCTACTACAGCAAACACCTACACTAAGACTTGTAAAGCACTAATCCAGGTTTCTTTGTTGTAATACTACTGTAAGTCTAGTATTGCTCCCTCGTGACATGTGTAGGTTGCAAAGATTATCGCTGCTTCTGACTGACATTGCAACAGGGAATATCCAGTTCACATCTGGAAGATGCTACTATGATCTTACTCTCCTTTAATTGCCTTCTTATCACTGACCTATAGGAGGTGGTTAGGCTGTGGCTAAGATTTGACATATCATATAATGGGAAAGAGAAAAACCTACAAGAGCAAAGAAGGCTCAAAATAATGGCTATGAGGCTACAGTAGTATGACGTTAAAGGTTGCAAAATCTTACCTGAAGCTGAGTGAAGAAGCAGCATGATCCTATGACAAAGCATAGAAGCCACATTAGGGGCTTAAAGTAAAATCTTCAAGTGGGATTTAGCAGGTCTGACCAGTTAGCAGAGACCAATTTCCAACAAAATCGTAAACTAAGCAGCCTCCTTAAACTTGACAAGCAGTAAGTGTTAGGCATAATTAATAGCAACAACAATCCTATCCTTCACAAGAGGCTCTAAACCGATCGTAGTAAGTAGAAACTCTCGAATATAACTCTTTCTGAAAGGAATTAGGGGAATTAACCAGAGGGGTTTATTTACTAAAATCTGGCAGCTGCAAAACTGGAGCAAAATAATTGCATCAGGTTTATCAATGGGAAGTTCCAATTGCTTTCCACAGGTTTTCTGTGGTAACGTCTGTGCTGTTTTGATCCCAATCTTGAATTTTTAGTAAATAGACCACCATAATATACAAATATAACTGCCCATATTTCCTTCATAGGGTCCTTTATGACCCCTTCACTTGAATAGGGCCTCAAGTTGTCTTCCAGCACCGAAGGTGCCTAACCCGCAGATTCATCAAGCTCCATCAAGGGTTAACTCCCATTGACTTGCATGGAAGTTACCGCCTGTTCAGGTGCATTAACCTGTATCGGAGCATGATGGATAATTTGAATAATTGAATAGTGATTCATAGTTAATATGGCACTGTTAATATTGTACCTGAACAAAATAGAACGAGTTTTATCACCGCAGTTTTTTGATGGACTTCATCAACATTGCAGTAATAGTTTACCAGGTGGGATACTTGATCCAGAAATATTTACTGATGTATTTCAAGTTATATTTGATCATCTATTTCAGGTTAGTTTAGCTAATCTTGCCTTTGTACAGTATTTTATGGGCCATATATTGACCATTACATATGTAGCCCTTGTATCCCCCCCCTAAGTGAGATTGGGTAAAGATGCTACTGGTGCTGGCTTTACCTGTTGGCTTACAGGGGCCTAAACCTCTGCCACGGGGAGCCCGGTGTGATATAATACAATACTCTCGGTGCAGCGCCTTCACCTGAAGGGATCCCAACGTAGTGGGAGGAGCCCCTCACAGGACCCAATAACAATAATCACACACTTTGTGTAAAACAACAATAACCTTTACTGGCACAGGAATAAGTCTTAACAGTTCTAATGGTCACTAATATGGTACAACTACCCACCAAGCCTCGCACGGCCGTAGCCCACCACCGTGTTCCCCCACACCATGTCCCAAGAGTCCCACACCCAACCCCAATGTGTGAGACAGAGCTGCCCACTAGGTGAGGTGTGCTTGTTGGTGCACTTGGTGTATAGATACCTGCTGGGTGCTCCAGCACCCGGGGCATGCCGATATGAAAACCATTGGGATCCACCAATCCAGCGATGTCATCCGCGATGAGTCCACCTCCTCGTGGGGTGGTATCCCACTGGAATGTCCCACACGAAGATAATCTCTAAACCTTGCAGAGTGATCTGGTCCCAGACCACAATCATCAGGGCTGCGCAACGTTGCAGCTGTGTCCCTTAACTTAAGCAGCTAATGAGGCAATGTCCCTACCTAAGGGCCTGTCCCTGTAGCAGCTACAAACTTGACTTGGGAGTCAGGGCCTAACTGGGGCCTAAGGGGATATCTGGCCTAGTGCAGGGACCACAGAAACCCTGCACCTACAACCTCCCCTATCTGCTTCCCAGCTCCGACTAACTAGCATGGTGTGAGCGTGCGAAATGTATCCAAAGGTCAGCAGGGGAATCCAATTGCGCTATTGGCTGCTGCAGCCCATGTGATATTGCAGCCCCAGTGGCTTCTGGGAGTTGTAGTCCCCGCGCAGCAAATACAGAAGAGGGCCGTCACTTGCGCTATCCAATGTGCATGCGCAACTTGATAATGGCCGCCGGAGCTCCCTCTGCGCATGCGCGAGCCTCAGCGCATGCGCCCGCACTTCAACATGGCGGCACCCCTTGCACCTCCCCGCAACATCCCTCGCGACAGAAGAGGTAAGGGGGGGTGTAACAGTAAACCAGGGGACCGGAGGGGACCTGGTTACACATACATAAGCAAGCCAGGGCTAATGCAAGCCTGGAGTAAGTGATACAAAAAGTTTGGTATATCTGCTGTTAATCCCATTCTGCTAAATATTGAAACGTTATATAGGGCATGAACTATAAATATTTTTTTTTTTAATATAATGCCTATTTTTTAACAGATCCGATATTTTTAGCGGTGCAACGTTGCAACGTATATTGCACTATAAAAATAATGCTTTTTTGGGGCAGTAATACCACATTTTTGAATACCTGAGCTTGACATACCCAGCCCCTAGTGCCTTCAGAACACATGTGTTCTATTAGCAATTTGAGCAGGTAAATGATGAGGTTATAATAGGGGTGCGCAATCTTTTCTGTTTGCGCCCACCTTCCCTTACTGGCTCATATGATGTCACGGCAGGTTGCCATTTGACCCGCGGCGTAATTTGATACCACATTGTCATGGCGACACATCACAAAGAGGCCCCTGAGACCAGGTAAGAGAGACTTACAGAGGCCTCACGTCTCCCCCGGCATTTAATTTAAAAATGGGCCTCTGTCACCTCCGTGCCCCCCCCAGTTTACCCCCCCTTTGGTTATAGCTTATTTTCATTGGAGCAGAAGGAGCATATGAAGAACTTATTCCACAAGCCTCCTTTGGTGGTATGTTGCTGTCTGTCTTTCTTTGCCCACACAAAGTTCACAGGAAATGCATCTGAAAATGCTACACATTAGCTTTTCAGCTCTGCCTATAAAGTGTTCATTAACACCTTCAGTTGGCAGAAGACCCTGCAAAATATTGCACTCTGTTTTGCTCTACAATCAGTTGCAGGCCTGCAATAAAGAAAAGGTTAAGATTACAGCAATCCTTTACACAATGGCCTACTTTAAGGTGATCTCACGTGGATGACAATGAATCACCAATGAAATGGTAACCTCAAAGCAGGGAATAAACCAAACCCCTGCCACTCACCCTCCATGCTCAACAACATTTCAGAAAACCCCCACCCACCAACAAGGTCCGGTTCAAAACTTTAGTCCTGGGCCCTGGGAAATCTGTCAAAGGGCCTGCTACGTCATAAGACACTTTCCATTCTAGATGACACCTTAGAGTCACAGGTGAATAGTCATATTTACTAAGCCATGTTAGAAGGTGTCTTATGAAGAAGCACTGCTTTGGAAACGTGACCCTTAAAGAGTTGCAAATTACACCAGTCTCTCTTCTGCTCAGTGCAGTTAGTTTAAGTTCCTCTGGAGGGCAGAGCTGTAAGTACCCTAAATGTGGTCTGAAAAGAATCTTCTGTAAAAACGAAACAAACCACTACGGGTGAATTGAAGCAAGATACTTTCAGGCCAGTCCTGAAGGGCTGCCATATTTAAGGGGCCTCATATTGTTTATGTAGCCAGGTCCCCTCTGGCTCCCCGGTTCCCCGTTCCTTCCTCCCTTACCTTTGCCAGGGCGAGGGCTACTGCGGGGGTGAGTGTGTCGCCGGAGGCTCCCGGCGATGTCGGAGACTGGCGCCGCCATCTTTATTGTGTCCGCGCACACTCGGAGGCTTGCGCATGCGCAGAAGCGACACGGCGGCCATCTTAAGGTTGGCGATAGGCTCGCGCAGACACAATGCGGTGGCCATTACAGGGAGTGAGAAATGGCAAAAGAGGCTATTCATAGTTAAGGACATCAGAGTGTAGGGAAGCAAGGAGCACAGCTGAAGTAGAAGTCTGCAGGGAGAGTCCTGTAGAAAAAATGAATAAGGGGCACAACTCCGTGCTAAAACTGAGGGTGATTTATTGGATAATTGCACAGGGACAGAAACACAGCCCACACACCGACATGTTTCGTCCCACGGGACTTTATCAAGGTGACACCCTCAGTTTTAGCACGGAGTTGTGCCCCTTATTCATTTTTTCTACAGGACTCTCCCTGCAGACTTCTACTTCAGCTGTGCTCCTTGCTTCCCTACACTCTGATTTCCCTGATCAGGATTGCACGCAGTGGAACTTCGCCTGGATGGATTTCGTATTCCTATACACTCAATGGAAAGGTAATGGGCATTAGCCCTCATTCTATGTTACCTTGGTCCCTATTTAGGGAAGTGTATATGTTAAGGGGGGTAAGCAGGGTAAACCATATCTGCGGTAGTCGCGCTGACTGACCGCTAGGTCCCATGTTCATGTCCCCCCTTGACCTAGTATTATATAATTGCTGGAATTATTTATAGAAGTTCCTATCTACCTATATGCTGTAATACAGTTGGTGAGTCCATACACTTGTATGAGCGTCAATCTCTACGTTTATACATAATAGTTAAGGACATCCCCCAGTTCGAACATGCACAGTTAGCAGTGGCGGCAGCCATTACAGATAAAGCATGCGGCCCCAATGATAAAGAGGGCCATGGAGGACTACAGCCCCCAGAATGCTTAGAAGCAGACAGGCTACCTGACGCCAGGGAGCCAATAGGGCTTGCAGCTTCTCCTGCTGGAGAAGATACATTGTTGCGTACAGACCATGCGAGTCAGTTGGTGCTGGGATAAGGTAGGGGGAGGTAGTGTGTAGGGAGAAAGTGACTCTTACACTACGCCAAGTTACTCCTTGTATTGTGTTTATCTGCCCCATAGTAAACCTGTTTTATATATACCTTTGGTGCATGTTGTTAATGTATGTGGGTCCTGTGTCATGGTCATTCTGCCCTTAGAATCCTACACAGGTGGAGGCGCTATTCTATATATGAGAAGATTGTTCCAGAGGATACACCCCAGGCTCTCACTGGCTGAGGTGCAGGCCTTCTGTGAACCTGACAGGTAAAAGCACCACACACCTGGTAATACATATAGATTCCCCTTACATGCGATTGGGGGTGGGGAAACTTACATATATTTCAATTTCACCTTTTGCTTATTGAGGGCGGTGTTTTAGGTCTGTCGGAATGTATTATGCAATTGATGATGCTTTTTTGCAATCCCACAGTATGCACTATTGATTGAATGTGAAAAATATGAGTGGTATTTATCCTTCTCCTGGCTTTATCAAAGCAAAAATCTCATTGAAATCCTATATGTACCCCTAATAAAAATATATACACTTCATGCAGTATGTGTCATCAATAATTACTGTATATACTGTACATACTGTATTTGTATTAATAGTCACTCATGCTGTAAAGAATTATGTACAAGCAGAACTTCATGGTAATTCATTGACTTTTGCTATTATATTGTATTATGTTAGATAATGTGTATCACATGATCCAGGGGGAGCATAGGGGAAAAAAACATTAAAAAAAACACTCTAAGTGTAATAGTATAAACAGTGCTGGGAATATTCCTATATGTCTTGGCTCCTGTGTTATTCCTACTCACAAGAAAATAGGAGTTTTTCAGGCAATAGAGATCAATATGCAGACGAAGAAGTATCACTGGCCTCCGTCACTCAGGGGATGTACCTCAGCGAGAGAGGGAGAAAAACGCACATAGCACAGATCTGGCTACAATTCACTTAGCTTTTATAAGCTGGAATGCTGTTTTAAATCTGATACACTGTGAGTGTGCATTTTATAAGTTTATATTGATAAAAGGAATTGTAGCCAGATCTGTGCTATGTGCGTTCTTCTCTCTCTCTCGCTGAGGTACATATTGATCTCTATTGCCTGAAAACTCCCATTTTCTTGTGAGTGGGAATAACACAGGAGCCAAGACCTATAGGAATATTCCCAGCACTGTTTATACTATTACACTTAGAGTTTTTTTATGTTTTTTCCCCTATGCTCCCCCTGGATCGTGCGATACAAGTTCTACCATTTGGAGAAGAGTGAAAACAACCCCACCGAAGGGTTGAAGCAGGGGGGTTGTTACATTTGATTGTTTATTTATTTTCCACTTGTGAGTCGGTTTTTTGCACTTAAAATCACATTTAGTCACTTGGTATTTATAGGGCGTAGCGCCTTTATGACACCTTTTTGCACAATTTGTTATGTTAGTTAATGAAAACTCCCCAAATCATTTGAGAGTCATTATTCGTAGGGTTTATTTTGTTTTCTAATAGGGAAGAAACATTACCAGTTTAATTCCATTTTGCGTTTGCTGTCTCTGTTATGAATTTGGCTTGATAATCTTGGTTTCCATTCTGGTGCAAAACTAGAGAAGTAGGAAGTGGTTTAACTATAACTTGAGAAAAAGTCCTTCTACGTACCTTCTGTCACTTTGTAATCTGGATATCACTATTTCGAGGGGCTATTTATTAATTACGTACAAAAACATTCACAAACAGTAGGGAAATAAAGCTATGTAAAAGCAATGGGATTCTATTGTGTATTTGTGGTGTTGTCTTGTAGAAGTGTTGCCTCCGTGTGGCAGGTAGAAACGTGCCGAGATTCGCTTCGCCGCAGTTTCAAGCGAACTTTCTAAAAGTCTTCAAAACCTGCAAAAACATTGCTAGAACGTTTGGCATTAAAAGTTCTATCAAGATGGCCCAAATGGTTCAGCATTTGCTCGTCCGCTTTTTTAGGGGGTGAAATAGCTGCCCAGACTTTTTTTTTCGAAAGCAAAAGTAATCAAAATGGGTGGAACATGCCATGAACATTGACTTTGTAAAGTGAAGCAAACTTGTGGCGAACGTTTGGCTGGAAGCAAACTTTTTCGAAGGACTCAGAAGTGACATTTGCAAAGTTCGCTCACCTCTAGCAGCCAGGAAGCCTGGTTAATGAGATCTCGATGGCCACATTTCTATGCCTTACATATACAATGTCAGACCAATATCTGAACCCTTCGATTCTTCTTTTACAGCTTCTTGAAATTGCCGCTTTGATAAAGGGAAATGCTGCTGAAACATCTTCTAATTGTGCTGCTCGATTTGCCTCCTGCTGGAAAGCATGAAGGCTGAATAATGATGTGCTCTAGTGTATGCATCCTCTGGGCATGGCAGCCTGGAGCACCATAAACACGCATGCTGGTGTTGTTTCTCTTCATCCTGCCTTATATGCCTCAATACACACTACATTTTCAGTGGCTTGTCGCCTACAGCTTCCCCTTCTCACTTTGCCTTGGGCTCAGATGTAGCAGAGGCACCTTCAAACTGGAGAAAGGGAAATATATTTGTATATACATGTATCAAATGCAGTTATGACAGAGACTCTCAGAGGTGCAGGTCCTCCTGGTGTTAAGCATATACCTCCCCAGGTCTTATGCTAAACTATTGAAAGAACATGAGCTGCACACCAAACAGGAGGTTTGAAAGCACAAGAAGTTGGTTTATTGCATACAATATGTTGAACATTTCTTGACGTTCAACAGGGTAACAGCCATAGAGGGAGATTCACCAAGCTCCTATACTATCACACCACAATCTCATGTTATCTGCAATACAACACCCTGTATTGAAGTTTAGGGAATCCTAATGATTGTGCACTCATAACGTAAATAGCCAGTAAAGTAAAATCCAATCCCTGAGAGCAACATATAACTCATAGAATTGAAAACAATGTATTTAAAAGTATATAGAAGAACTCCTAATGACAAATATAGGATAAATATGAGTCATCTGAATTAAGGGGGTTACTACAGAGGTGAAGGCTCTGCTGTACCATAATCATGTAGTGTCATGTACCGTACAGGTATGTGTGACAGTGACACATTCCATAAAGTAACATATTCCCATGGTCTCCCCATCTGACTATGGAAACCTAGAAGGTACACATGAATATAAAACAACTGGCATGAGAAAAGGTTTATTTTTTGCGGTTAAGTTGGAGACGCCATACTATTTTAATTTTACGGCAGTGAAAAAAACATATACCTTAAACCCGCTCAACCGCAGTCCTCAAGCTCCCCTAACAAGTTAGGTTTTCAGGATATCCCAGCTCCAGCACTAATCGAAGACTGAGCATCTGATTGAGCCACCTGTGCTGAAGCAGGGACTGATTGAGCCCCCTGTGCGGAAGCAGGGACTGATTAACCCACCTGTGCTGAAGCTGGGGCTGATTGAGCACTTGTGCTGAAGCAGGGACTGATTGAGCTGCCTTAAGGCATCCAAAACCCCATTATTGTCAAGGCAGTGCATATTTTCTAGCCTTCTTTGCATTACATTGGGTACCTTTGATGTTTCTCCTTTGGTGCCTTTATCATCTTAGCCAAGGAAATGCAGTGGGGCAGTTGTTGGAATCATACTGTACACCATATACAGTATATAGATATATAGGTAAAGCCTACACTAGACTGGAGTTTCACATAATTAAGGGGCAGCTCTATACGTTTTGAGGGAACCTTACCTGAATCGTCATGGGGCTTATTAATAGGATTAGGGGTTAAATACCCTGCATCTCTGTGAATTTTTACCATATATATATACAGTATAGTTACATATAATTAAATGTTTTTAATATCTATGAAAGAACCCCTGATTACAAAACTAAAACCATTTGATGAAATTAAAATACAACAAAGTTAATATTTCTCAAGAGAGTTTGTATGGTTATTTAATTTAGGGACTGTTCAAAGTCATGGAAAAAATACTGTAGTTTCCTGTTGGCATGCTGGATTGAGGCACTGAGATAAATTAACCATAGGAACAGAAAACGTGACCAAATATAAAGCAGAATTTGAGACTATAAACATAAAAAAATAAGGGATTTTATTAATAGAACACCTGAAAATCAAATAAGATAATATACCAAGAGGACTTACTCAAGGAACAGGAATAAAAAAGGTAGAAAGCAAAAAATAATCTATTGTAACTAAAATGTGGTATATAATATTCTAAACAAATATAAACACAAATATAAACTTATACCAGTACAAACTCTCTTTAATATATTTTTTGGCATATGGTTGTTTTGAATTAATTGTTATTTTTTCTATTTCTGTTTATTGTTTTGAGTAAATTGTTTTGTATTTGTAGGGCTTGTTTTTATTACATTTTAGGATTGTTCAGGTGTTTAATTTATTTAATTGTTCTGTTGGTTAGGGGTTAGATTTCTTTTATTTTTCTATTGTTACGGGTATGATTTATTTAATTATTCTTGTATTTTGGTGTTAGATTAATTTTATTCTTCTGATGTTTTGGCGTTCGATTTCTTTTATTGATGTGTTGTTTAGGCTGTTTAGTTATTTTATTCTTCTTGTGTTTAGGTGCGGGAGGGGTTAACCCTTGGGTATTTCTTTTATTCTTTTGTATTTTCGGTGCTGTTATTTTTTTTTATGTTGCCCATTGACTGCTATAATGGCTTATCATGCCCATATTATATGGGCATGATGTACTACTGTGCCAATCAATGGGTAGAGGATGGGTATAATTGCCCCAGGGTGGGTGGTTGAGACGCCCGGGTGGGTAGCGGGGGAGGGGGTTTAACCCCTTAATTACTTTAGCGGTTACCAACCGCTAAGTTTATTAAGGGGTTAGGGGCCATTAGATTGTATTAGATTGTATTTTTTATTGTTGTGTTCCTGCCAACGGAGGACATGGACATGGTAATGTCCATAGTGATGAGTATGTCCTTATCCCTGGCAGGGGTAAGTAGAAATTTTATTTACTTTATGCTGGCTAGATAATGTTTTATTTTATTTTGAATGGGCAAATGCACTATTATCCAGATCTGGATAATAGTATTTTTTTCCATTATTATACTGTAATGCTATGGTTATTGGGGTAGATGGGGCTCCCATTCTTTGCCATTGCGGTTATCTTTGCTCCCATTGAGGGCATAGGTAACCACACTGGCAAATAATGGGTCTATTTTTAGTATTGTGTTTGTATTTTGTTTTTGTGTTATTATTTATTTACTTATAAAATATATTACCAGAAAGTAATACATTGAGAGTTACCTCTCGTTTTCATGTATGTTCGGGGCATAAGAGTTAAATTGTTTATTGTTTTTTTTTTTGGCTGTGTGTATCTTTAAAGTGTCACATTTAAAGTGTAGGTAGACTTAATTTTGAATGTATCATGTCTGGATGTTTTTTTTCTATATCTTTAATCATGGATGCCTTCTGAATATCTGGACTAACATTATGATTAAACAGGTATGTTTATGTGAGCTGAATGCTCCTATCAAGTAAATTGCAACAGAACTTACAATCTAAATAACTACAGTATTTGGTATGTTTATGTGAGTTAGGCAACCCTCCCTTAAATGTTAGTCAAATGCATGTGATCAGAGTATTTAAGACCGTCTATCTTGGCTGTGAAACATTTGGCTGTGTGTAACATCAAAGTGTCACATTTAAAGTGTAGGTCGAGTTAATTTTAGAGTTGAAATTGGAGGTGAAGATTAGAGGAAGATCTGAACTCTGCACAACAACAACTGCGAGAACTTTACTTTCTAAATGCTGTGATGCTATTTGTACCAATAACTGGGAAGTCTCTCCTCCTGCATCTCAATATGCCCCCCCCCCCTATTGCTTTTTCTGTTTTCTGTTTCCTCACTCCTTTGTGAACGTCTCTGTTCTCTCCAACTTCTCCACTCCCCACTGCACCATTATTTATACACCTCTCTCCCAACAACTTCTTTGCCCCTCAATAAAAAAACACCCACACAAATACTCTATTCACACCCTCAATCTACTCCTTCCTGCTGCTTATCAGGAGAATATCCACCACATTTATTACTTAGATTTACTTAGATTTAATGCTGTATGTCGATATGCGGGGGTAGCATTCAAACAGATATTTATAGGAAATCTAACGCACGCAATTCCTATCTTAGAGCGGACAGTAATCACTCCAAGTCCCTCAAAAAGGGCATTCTTAAGGGACAATTTACAAGATTAAAAAGGTTGTGTTCTACTGAAGAATTATTTGAAATACAATCTAGAGATCTTATCTCAAGATTTTCATCTAGAGGTTATAACATACATGACATCACAGAAGCTCATAATACCGTTAAAAAAATAGATAGAAGGGATCTTCTATTACCCTCCAGAAAGAGATCAACACATGATGAGGTGACAGTTCCATTATTTATCACCCAACAGAGCAGACAGTCAGACCGCATAGGTTCCATTATCCATAAACATTGGGACACCCTGAAGCTGGATAAGGATTTGACATCTGTCCTTGAAAATAAGCCAAAATTTGTATTCAGAAAGGCCAAATCGTTGGGTACATCCCTCTCCCCCAGTTTGTTTGATTCAAGAACAAATCTCACCAGGATAAAAAATATACCTAAGGGTTTTTATCCATGTGGACACTGTGGGATTTGCAAATTTGCTAAAAAAACAAAAAAACTAATTTGCACAAACCCTAATAGAGAGCACACTATACACACCTTCATTAATTGTAATTCCAGTTACACTGTATATCTTCTAAGATGCGGGTGTGAGAAGGGTTACGTGGGTCGCACCATAAGACCCCTCAAAAAAAGAATCATGGAACATGTACGTGCGATAAACAAAAATGACCAATCACACCCGGTCTCTAGACATTTTTCCACTTGCCCTAAGGGGACTATTAAAAACTTCACGTTCTCAGGTATAGACCATATACATGTCCCAACTCGGGGAGGAGATAGGTTGGGCATGTTGAATAGAAAAGAAATGTATTGGATGTATAGTTTAGACACAATGCAACCCTCCGGTATCAATATTGACTGGGAATTGAAGCATTTTTTATAATAATATACATATACAATTGTTTTTTCTCTCTTCATCTTCATTTAGTACTATGTATGTATTAAGTTAAGATATACCTCTTATCACACTTCTGAAGATTTGTTTTATGATTATGTTCTTACTTTATCATTATTGTATATCTTGCCCATATGGCTGTATATAGTTATATCCTCCTTTACCATTTTTTGTTTCTGATTAATGCTTAAAGATATGTCACCAAATTATGATATTTATTTTCTATTTAATATATCTTTAGTTGATTAATCTCACAATCATCATATATATTTTTATATATATTTTTTTTTATTTTTAACCTTATGCATTAATATTCTTTAGATTCAATACTATTAAATACCATTATTAATTTCTGATATATTATAACATTTCATTATACACATTGGTGACTATTATATAACATATTATATTTTACAACAGGGTTTTTTAATCTTTTTGCTTTTAATTTCACATAGTCCGTTTTTTTATCTGTAAGACTAATGTTTATCATTTATAATATTTTGCATATATATATTATATATTTCATATATATAGGTTTCATTTGTTATTATTTTTAGATATTTCCACATTTATTATATATACACCAACACTCCTTTTTTCCTTTATCTATACACCATATTATATTTATGTTAGGTTATTCTTTAAGATTAAAAGATTATATTTAATTATTAAGATATAGATTATCTCTTATATTATATTTTCTTTTATATATATCTATATTTTTCTTTATCAGGTATATTTTCTAATATTTATCATATAGATGTGTTTGATTTTTGATTTGGAAATTTGTTTGTTTTTGTATGGGTATTAGTCTTCTGTTTTGTTATTTTGTTTAAATGTTAACTGTTGTATATTGTTGAGCTCCCCCGGATTTGTATTATATTCAGAGGTCGGGAAAAGATCATTGCTTGGCTGATCATACAGCTGATTGCATATACCATTAAGTATTTACCTAATTGTGGGCGTTTACTCACCTCTGACCATTATATAATCCGACATGAAGAGAGCCTTAGTACTCTTTGATAAAGCGCCTCCACGGCGGGAAACGCGTCAGAGTTTTTAAACGTTAGTGTGTTTGTCTTTTTTGGCTTATATGTCCAATAAATGATTATTATTTTTGCACCAGGCCCTTTTTTGATTTTCTTTACTGGCAGTGCTCTACTCTTTTGCCACGTTCCTGATTTTTTACCCTAGTATAGCAGCACGCCACGGTACTATCATTGCGGATCAGCTGTCTACACCAAGAGGATTTCCTCTCCAAGCTGCGGAGTGGATTGTGCTCAGCCAGTGTGTAGCCGATAACCCTGCCCCTCACCTGCACCGGGAAGCAACATAGCTGACGGACACATCACGGAGGAGTGGATCGTCCTGTTCCTTCTACCAGCAGCCACCACCTACCCCCCGACAGCAACGGACTGGCACATCGCAGGACATCCATCGGGCACCCGGTAAGGCGGCGGGAGACTCTGCTTGCAGGTCTTTACTACCATCTGCTTGTCCAATTTTACCGGGTTGCCGCACGTTCGGCTGAGGAGGTTTTTACCCCATTTGTCTACTGGGGGGGGGGGTGTGTATCATCGGCGTGGTTAGAACTTTTCCTCGGCTCTACACAGGTGAGGTGGGGGTGATTCAGGCCCACACACACCATCGGCCATACCCACGGGACACTCGGACAAACGCTTCATTATTTTTATACCGATTTACCTAAGTACATATTTTTTGGAAAACTTCATTGACAACATTGCACATTTGGAGCACCACCTGGGGGTTACCCCCATTTTTCCCAATAGAACTTGAAATCAAACAGCAGCTGCTGAGTTACACTAACTGAAGTATTGATTGAAACTGAAAGGCAGCCATTATTTGAACCCTGGGAGTCAGGATTTTTGCTGATTGACCACGGGAGAACGAATCGGTTGTTAGCTTAGGTAATTTATTTTCAATAAAGTTAATCAAAGGCTGCATATATTACAACAACAACAAAAAAATCATTTTTAAAGTGCCGCTTGTATTGCCTCTTTAAAGATCTAAAAAATATTATACTTCAACAATTTGTAAGCATGTATAAAACCTGTATCAAATATATATGTATATTACCTTGGCTTACAAGTGATTGTAAGTGTGAGAAATGGAACTTAGATGCCTGAGCAAGTAATATAAAATCAGCATAAGCAGACATTCCAGGGGGAGCCATTGCTTATTATGTAACAGGTTCACTGCATCATCTATTTATCTAGTCTCTGATACAATATATCGTTCTGAGGAATACTGCATTATTGATTATCATAGAAAGGTTATTGTATATACTGTACACTCCTTTATTGAAATTATTGTATTTAGCTCATTTACTCATTCAGTAGTTTGTCTTTCTAATACATGCGTTGGTGCCTTTTTCTGTTTAGTTTAGTTTGTGCTTAAGTTTTTATATTTCATTTAGTTTCCATCCCCTTGCTGCTAGCATTCACCTTTCCCGCTATCTCAGTGATTTTACGTTTATTTTTACTGTATGGAGAGATAGATGTGTCGCCTAAAGGGTTAACTTATGTGCATCGGTGGTTACCATGGGGACTAGACTGCTCACCAATCACAGCACCGTTACAATAACCATGAACTGCTATTTGAGCTCTGCATTACATGAACCACTTACTGTATCCAGGCATACCCCTGAGGAAGTGCAAGGAGCCCCGCGAAATACGTCGGGTGAAGCAACCAAAGGCAGGCTTGGTAGAGAGGTCATTGATCCGGGGCTGAAGTCAGAAAAAGGTCCATAGAATCTGACAGGGGGAACCCCGACGCTAGGCAGTACCCCTGCAGAAGGAGGAAGCGACGGCTCACAGGACAAATACATCACTAGGTTGAAGGCCTTATTCCTACAATGCAAATTGTATCCATTCGAATTGCGAGTGTGCAATCTGGAATTTTATCGTTGTTATCTTATAAACATTTTATTATGCGTTTTTGCGCTCATCTTTTACAGAAAACAAACCACAAGTGACTACAAAACCACTACTTTAGAGCTGCAGCACTTCCACTGGCACCACACCTGCTTTCTTCATTTCTAACTTATTAGACTTGTACTAACAGACTTGACTAATTTACACCTTACACAGTAGCTTATCTATTTACTTATATCTACTGTACCCCACTAGCAAACATGTTTACAGTGCATAGTTTTCTATCACAAATTTATTCTGTGAACATGCAGAGTTTGCCCAGAGATTGTACAAAAAATTGCCAGTTACAGCAACCTGATATTTTTGTAGCTATGTTTCTTTTATTATATTTTTCTTCCAATTCCCTATTGTGTTGTCCCAGGAATATGAGAACAAAGCGACCCTTTGTATGGTGCCAGTGAGGAAAAATAATGGTCGGTGTTATATACTGTACACAAATATAGATTTATTTTCCTGCTCACAATAAACCAGTAGCACACGTAAGAATAGAATACCCTGGCTGTGTGAATGTAACGTTTGCACATGCAGCTGGCTATGGGTGAAGCATAATACTACTCAAGCATATTGTATATGTTTAAAGAATCTTTATGTGTATCCAGTTAACCCTTTCCATAGTGCAGCCTCTAAGCTGAAGAGCCTACAAGCGGTGAATGGACTCAGTACATCGCAAATAAAGTGCAGGGCATAATGTGCTTTCCTACATTGTATCTTTTCAATGAGCTAAACACAAGATACAATCATTTAATTGGCTCTGCATTGTTCACTGTGCTGCTATATTGTTGGGAAGAGACATTTATGCTACTGCATGACAGAGACCTCAATAATTGTGCAGGAAGGATTGAATATTTCATTACATTTGTCAAGATTAGTCTTTTCTAAGTAATTTTTCAATACACAAAGAAATTATTCACCATTCTCCTAAATGACTTGTTAACATTTCATGATAAAAAAAAAAGATAATGTTATTTTTCACTACTTCTGGGTACCTCTCACGCTTACAATCATCGTATATCTGAAATGTGCTCTGGGAGATTTTTTCTACCCTTCCGTTTATGGAGCAGGGAGGATGTGTGCGAGAAATGGAATTGCAGAATGGCCAGGAAGGAATTTGTTTTACTATTTAGATTACAAATCTAGCTGGATTAACACTTCACTAGCTGAGCTGGGCGCCTTGCAATGCATGGCATTGAAGGATAGGAAAATATGTAATATAGGGAGGTGAAACAATCGTATCCTGAAAGGCCAGTGCTGCAGAGCCAATGTAGAGGCAAAATCCGTGCTATTGATAATTCAGCACTTCTTGATAGATAAATCAAGAGAATATTATCACATACACCAACAGCGGCTATAATTGATAAAGTGAGTACCCCTGACGGGTTAAAGTCCTATGAGAGAACGAGCAAACCTGACAGTTGTAGACAGACTGTAAAATCCCCCTTAACAAACAGACTGGTGACCCCATGCTCAACAGTGAGGTTGGTATTGCAGATATGATTGATGAAGTAAATGGGGTACTCACAACTTGGTGTTGTAAGGCTGCGGCCAAGCAGGGAGCGGGCGAGCTGGCGCTCATGCTCGGTGATGTCACGCTCCCTGCACGGCCGGGTGGATTGTGGCAGGCTAGGTGCGCGCGGGCGGGGGTGATTCGGGGGGTGTGGCCATGATGTCACGGAGCTGGTTCGCCCTCATTGGGCGAGCCGCTCACATGACGCTTCAGCGAGAGACAAATTCAATTTTGCTTGCTTTGGCAAGCAGCTAAGCGCCGAGCATGCGCAGGCGCTCGCTCACACTGGCCACACACATTGCTGCAATGTGTTTCATCGCGGCCAGCGTGAGCGCCCGCTCAGCGCCACCCTGGCCACAGCCTAATACTCCGGAGCGTGCGTCCTGCTTCGAAGAGATCAGCAAAGGCAAAGAAAACATCCAATAAAGAAAAATAGCCTTGCACTGCAGGAATGGGCCGAGGCACAAAAAAGTTAAAACAAATATTTATTAATTAAGTGGCATACGGACAGAACAAACGGGCAAAAGAATCTCTACTGTAACACGTTTCGTGCACTTTTTGTTTTAACCTTTTTGTGCCCCGGCCCATTCTTGCAGTGCACTGCTATTTTTCATCAAATATGTAATATATACTTTACAGTAATACACAGTGGTCGACAAATCACCAAAAAATTTACTCGCCGAACAAAAAAATCTACTCGCCACCTAGTACCACACGTGTGCTGCTTAGGCCAATAGGAGCTCGCCACAATGTTAAATCCACTCGCCCGGGGCGTGCAAATGTATAGGTTTGTCGAACACTGGTAATACAGATAGGTATACTAGTTGTCCTGGCAATGCCCTGTTAAAATAGAACAATATGATTAAAAATCAGTGGCACTATCGTGTCTTGGTGTTTTGCATGTACAGTACAGTATGCGTGCAATAGGTGATAAAGATACATTACATAAACATTTCTCAATGGCTTAATATATTCACTCTTTAGTAGTTTTCAGCCTATTGCTAGCTGACATCAGTACAAACTAGCACAATACAATACTTCACACTCTCATTGACTTTGAAAACAGTGTTTATTAAAAAGGGATCTACGTTTCAGTCCAACTTGTGGACCTCCTAATGAGGTCTACACGTGTGATCAAGACTTTGGTCAGTTTTTAATAAGCATTGACACTGTTATAAAAGTCAATGGGAGTATGTGCGATGTATTGTCTTCCCAAGGTTAAATGGAATTGTTCCTTCTTGAGTTGGCACACGTAGGAGTATACCTTACATTTGTGCTTCTCTTTGTGCACCATTATTACACAAACTAGCCAGTTTATCGAGAAAAATATCTCAACCCATCCACATTGAGGTTCTCCAAATATATATAAAATATATTTTTATATTCTATATTTTTTTAAATTTGTATGTAGCCCTTGTCCCCCTTCCCCTGTACCCAGGAAGGAACTACCAATGCTGCTATTACCTGTTGGCAACAGGAGGCCCGAGCCTCTGCCACTGGAAGCCTGGGGTTATTCTGGTTTGTATCGATGCAGCGCCTCCACCTGAAAGGGTTCCCAATGTGGTGGAATAGGCCCCTTACACGAACAATAATAATGATACACACACAAACAGGTACAGTATATACTAGTGTACCAATCATTTTGTAAGGATTTGTGGGTGGGTTTCTGGATACCATGTCAAAGTGAAACAGGGAGAAGTTGCAACAGGAATTTGAGATCCCTAGAGGGGAATAACTTTTTGGGTACTTGTCATGTGAGAAACGGCAAGTGCTTTTGAAGAACATCTCTGTCCAGAGCTAAGGATTTCACCTTTGGGGATAGTTAGTATAAAAGCAACTGCGTTCTTACGGTTAATTCACCTTTTATCCTTTCTTAAAAGCGGGTCAATAAAAGATGGGATTAACAGGGAGTTGTGTAGTGTTTGCTAAATCTCAATCAAGAGAGCTGCGGGTGAAGGATTATGGGCAGGGTGCGTGATTAGTAAAAAGAAATGTATGCTATTGCCTATAAGCCTGCTTCCACTGGTTAAGTTGCATGTTCAAAGGAAATGTTTTTGTGGATTTTAAAACTTTTAGCACATTTTTGCAATGGGTTATTAAGGATAGTAGAAAGGCACTAGTGCCAGATATGTCAAGCAGTGTGTAAGAGACATACAGTATGCTTATGTTGGGCTAATTTCTGTTGAAAACGCCCATCAAATCTTGACCATCCTGGACCCACAAACATTCTGCATGTCATCCTAATCCCATATTTGTTTTTCAATGACTGTCACGTACGGCACACATGTGAGCACATGACTTGAATATGAGACAATGGTTAATACACAGCTCTCTAACTTGCCCACTTTTCACCTTTGCAAATGTCCCTCAAAATAACAATATTGAAATATATTACTTACCCCCCTACCTTTTGTGGCTAGTAAAGCATTGCTAGTGAAGGGGTTAATCCCTCCCGCCTGCCCCCACCCCACATCAGAAGGCCTAGCCACTCACCCCAGGGGCAACTACCCCATCACCCACCCCCTATAAAACAATACCCCCCTACAGTAATAGGCAATAGCACTATTAGCCACATTTTGCTATTAGGGCTTTTGTCCAATGAAAAGCATTATAAAGAGACATTTAACAAAATCTACAATAACTAATATGATAAAAACTAAAGCCTTTAGATCCATTTATTGTCACTGTGGCTACCTAGGCTCTCAATTATGGTCTAGATAGCCACATTGTCAATCAATGTTGACCATTAAAAATAAATGTATTACTTACCCCAGCCAGGATGAGGTTTCTCATTGACAGCGAAGGTCCAAAGTTCACAACGCGAACTTTAGATAACTTTTCACCTTTACACATTGGAATGTCACTTTACCTCTCTGTGGCCAGCCCTAGATACATGAAACAGCGATATAAAACAGATCGCTCGTTGTTGTCCCTTAACCCGGAAATGGAAGAGGAGCCCTCTTCCATTCCTCTGCAGTGCAACTCCATAGAAGCAGAGAACACGATCTGCCCTAGAAAACAAGCACAATATGGTCATGAGTCATGTACAGCAGCCACTACATCATTGGGCCTCTATGGTGCCAGACCCCATGACTTAGTGGCTATTTCTTGGGGCACCCAAGGGGTTACTAGATTTTTTATTTCTTCCCAAGATCTCAGGTATAGATTGCAATCTACAAATTCCTAGCTATGGATAGGAAATTAATATATATTCCTAGCATATTAAATCAGGAAGCCTTAACGCAATTATTTTTTTTAACTGAAATTGTTATACAACAGTGTTGTTTCTTGTGTGAAAGTCATGAGAAGCTAATATTTGTTAGGAAAAGTTTGCGTTAAGATCTGTGATCCATTTTTGTGATAATAAAGATCATTTATCAGATTGAATAAGGCAACCTTGTGACTCCTCTGGGCTGACATTGCATGCTGACTCCTCAAACTGCCTCCTCCTCCTTTTTTTTTCCAATGGAAACCTACACAAAAAAAGAAAGGGAGCGTTATACAAGATGCATTTTTGTATTACTGCAAGAAGCAGGAACGGACTACTATTTCTCTTTATTCTTACATAACGGTAAATATTCAGTCAGCACTGAGCAAAATGAAACACACTTTGGCCCATATACAGTACATCAAGCAGTGATAAGGAGAACTGGAGATGTTAACTCCAAAACTGTGCACATTTTTGGTCAACTTGCTAAAGTGTACTAATTTTTGGAATTAACCGCTTCTGTTTTCCTTACCATGGCTTGATGTTTCTGGGCCACAGTCATTGACCGAACAAGACAATACAAGGTGAGTACTACAGATGTAGATGGAAACAATGTAATTTCGAGATCCAGCCCTAAAAGCCTAAAACCGAGTTAGAGGGAATGAAGATTTATTATGTCACTTGAAAATGACAGGAGACGACCACGCTTTTATCCTGAGATGCGGTCAACAAGCGGCAGTTACGCCTGTAAGCAATGTATTTTAAATCTGCATAAATCAAAGATGATACACATGGGTATATATCTCGAATATACTGCAAAACAGGGGAGAAGCCCCCAAAGAAACCTCTTATTATGTGCACATTTAAATTGAACTGGTTGATACAGGGTGGTCTATAGCCATGTATCCTTTGTGGGCATGATTCGTGCAGAAACCTTGCCCTGTATCTCACATACAGTAGGTGTGTGCAAGACTAGCATAAGTATATAACCAGGAGAGTTCTCTATTAATATATACAGTATGTCATAGAGATGTAATATACTCTGGCAAGTTTAAGGTGCCTATGCCATAGTAGCTAATAATAAGAGGTGTCTTTGCGGGTGTCTTCTCCCCTGTTTTGCAGTATCTTTTTTTTTTTTTTTCCAACTTAAGTTTTTATTGGAAGATACATGTGCAAACATTGTGCAGTATCTTTTAAACATCACCTTTATTACTAGTATTAAAAAAAGGGAAAAAAGAGTGCAACCTATTGCTTTTAGTTCATTGTTTACACCATAGCCGCCATCCCTCGTAGTGATGTGGAAATTAAAGTCTTAATCAATGCAATGTTAACACTAATCATCCAATGTCTATATCTTCAGGCAAACTGCAGCAATACCGTGAGCATGCAATGGCAATTTGTTTAGCGATGAACAAAGCCTTTTGTTTATTTCTGATTTAGGCAGTTATAGTTCCCATCAACTGGCATAAGAGCACAATGTATTGATCCGTGAATCACCAATTTTTTTTAAGAATACTGATGAAAATCATATCTTGGGAGCTCAACAGTAATCTTAATCAAAGAAGAGTTCCCTAAAGTGTCAATTACTGTTTCATACTTGCAGACATTTAGAGGCATAGTGTAACATAATTGCTAACTCCAGGCTCTTGAATGATCGTGTACTGTACAGTATGTCTCAGAAACAAGACAATGAGAAGCAAAAAGAATGTGAAGTCGTATAAAGTCAGTGTATCAATTTTACTCTCTACAATTGGGCAGAGAGTCTGTGAATTCATTTAGTTTCCAAAATTATTTTCTGGTGTATTTACTATAGCCTTTGTTTAAGGACTTGTGACTTTGGGGGATAACCTCTGAGGTTAGTTATAGTAATTCTGGGCTACTAACGTGATGTTACCTAAATAGGTAATGTCCATTCGTTTCCCTCAGATTAACGGATATCCACAAAGCTAATGATATGCACAAATAACAGCCGTTCGGCAAACTCATTACGTTAGCTATATGAATAGGGATTTTCGTTGCACAGAGATGTTAACCAATAAAACTGCACATGTGCATTGGCAAAACTATAACGTACAGATGCAGCGGCCGTTATCCGACTATTTCTTGGACCAGTGTCAGTGGTATGTTGTATTCCATGCGGCATTCACTATATCATCTTCCTGTAAAGTCGGCTAATCACACCTTTGTTTACCATACCTGGATTCTAATTTGTGTGGTTGCAGTTCTGCATGTATCCGAAAGATGGCAAAAGTAAATCTCTTTGCATAGACTATAGTTTGTGGGTAGTGGGTAGTCATTGTGCAGGTGTTTGAAAAACAGATGAAAACTGTGTCCATTACAGTGATCCATTGTTAATTGACCTTGGTCACTGAAGACGTTATCAAATTTAGACGTTTCATATAAAATATTAAAACAGAATGTTGTGGAAATTATTATACATTGCTATGCCTGTGCAATTGCTGAATGGACATACACTGAAGAGTACATCATCTCAAGTCCTTATACTAGACCCGACTGCAGTTACGCATATATTTTTTTTTTCTGCAATTAATGCTGGAACAGGCAAGAAGGCAACTTTAGCAGAGATGTATGGTTACATCATTGACAAATATGATTTCTTCAAATTTTCAATGAACCATCGGGGGTGGAAGAATTCAATAATACAAACTTTAACTATGAATGATTGCTTTTTGTGCACAGCCACTCCTCCGGGAAGTTCCAGAGGTTATTGGTCAGTGCTCCCAGCTTTTGCCGGTATGTTTGATCATGGCGACTTCAAATGGAGAATGGTTATGTTTAATCCATTTAAGATTCGTACTTCCCAAGTCTGCAATAGCCACCACCGGCTTACTATAGCAATAACGGGCCAACTGTCACTGAAAACCTGGGGAACCTCAATCCTTGCTACCTAGCCCACCTGGTTACCAGATTCAGCAGGCACCTGTAAACTTTAATGCTGATTACATGAGCGACCCCAGCTGCTATGCACAATACACCCCTGACATTGGGTCATCTCCACCCAGTTGGCAAGGTTTATAATTAAGGTAAATATAATGTACTATACAGTACTAACTTTAATTCGCAATTACACGCATACAGTATACTACTACAGTATACAGTATCTGTATGCCTGCCATAACCCATCAATGCTTGTACACATGTGCACTAGAGCGTGAGTTGATGCATGCGCACTACCTGTATACGGTACTTAAAGCATCATTTTTTTCCCAGAAATTAAAGTTTCAAATGCATTGTCAAAAGATAAGAATGAAGTTCGATGGAATTTTAAAATCACTATTTTTTAAACTTTGTCTTTTTCACTTTTATGCAGTATTACCAGCTTCACGATTTTAACAATTTCACACTTTTGTTTGGACAACATGTACTGTATGTGATCGATACAATTATGTCCTCACCTGTAATAACATTTCACAAATGTTTCATGCTTTTATTCCACTTCCTGGTTAATGGGTTGTGTATAATGCCGTCACAAATAATGGGGCACTGAACTTGTCAAAAAAACATATATTTTTGATTTTTTGGTTTTCTATTCTACTGTATATTGTATTGTATTCGAAATGTATTAACCTTCGTTATACAGATATACATAAAGATTACACACAGACAGGGTCTCAGGTTGTAATAACTTTAATTAACTTTGCAAAACAGTTCTGTTTTTTTTAATCCTTCCCATTCATCCTTGCAATAAGTATACAAAGACAGACAGTTGCCAACAAGAAAACATCCACACGTATTAGCTGCAAATTAAGTACTTTCTACACAGGCTTTCTACAAAGGCTTTCTACACAGTTTTAATTCCGTGGGCTTTAGTTGAGTCACCTCCCAGTTTATTTTGTAGAAAGCCTTCATTGCCTTTACTCTAGGACAGTGGTGCGCAAACTGGGAAGCGCGACCCCGAGGGGGGACGCGAGACTGCCTGTGGTGGATGCATGGTTTACAGAGGCCCTGCACGCTTCCCGAAGGTACTTAAATTAAGTTCTGGGGGAGCTGCAGGGCCTCTGTAAATCTTTACTTACCTTGGCTCTACACGCGTCACCATGGCAACGCAGCTACAAACGACGCCGCGAGGTCATGTGAAATCACATTGCTATGGCAATGTGACGTCATGATGCCGGAGCCGAGGTAAGTGGGGGTGACAGGGGCGTGGGGGTAAGGTGACCGCCGGCAGGGGAGCGCAGGGAAAAAAGTTTGCACCCCCCCGCTCTAAGACATTGAAGTCTGAAAAAAATTAATATTTTTTTTTCTCGAAAAGGAGAGAATAATTGTGGGGTTTAAACAAAACCTTCTGTGATGCATAGTTTTTATATTTAAACAAATGTAACATTTCACTACCTTTTATTTCTCAATGATGTTACATATTGCAGTATATTTAAACTTAGCATGTGCAATTTATGCCGGCTAAGAACCCCCCCCCCAAAAAAAAAAAATATTACAATTTTGTTTTTTGGGGGGGTTCTTTTCAGTACCTACATTGTCAACCTTTGGTAGGCTTTGTCTGCTGTTCATACATTTACAGAAATATACACACAGTCTCAGGCACTGTAGTGATAACTTTTATTACATTTTCAAACAGTTCAAACAGTTTTTTCTAATCCTTCATGCTCATCCATGCAGAAGACCAAGACAGACCAATTGAGTTGCACCTCCCCCCTCCCGCCCCCCACAAATCCAAGCCAGAGGCATGCGACTCCCTATCAACACCTCCCATGGGACATAGGAAATTCACACAGTAAGACTCAGAAGGGCCAAGATGGATCTTCTTTTTGAGAGAATAGAGAGGATGGATAGGTGCAAGTGTGTTCGCATGGAAAAGTTTGAGAGGAACATTGCGGAGCTCTGTTCTTTGCTTGGAGACCCTGCTCCTGTATGTCCGATGCAGACATACATTTGTTTCTAGACAAATCACAATGCAGGACTTATCAACCATGCCCATGAAACCAGAAAAAGTACATTCCCAGCCATGAGCCAAAGCCTGCAACTTAATGTATCTTTGTGTGTGAATGTGTAAGGATGGAGCGCAATCTCTGCTCCGGAGTTTGATTCTGACTTGCTGCTGGCTTCCTCATCAACTACTGGTATGTGCACTCTGCACAGCAACAACTTAGCAGTCTGGTTTCACTTTCAGCCTCTGCTGCCCAGCAGTTCCTGGATTGGCTGAATCACCCTTTATATGCTCAGGCTTTGCACCTGCCATTTGGCTGAGCATAACAGTTGTTTGGTGTGATGTACTGTATGCGGGTCGCAAACACGCTATTATTTCCTTGCCTTGTCTTGTCATCTTGTTTCCTTGCACACCAAGACCCTTGCTACGGATACCAACTACCTCTCTGCCTGTCTCCTGCCCTCCAAATCTGCAAATGCCCTTTTCTTGGCTTTGTGTGTGTGTGTGGGGGGGGGGGGGGGGGGGAGGGGAGGTGCAAATCAATTGCTATGTTGTGGTCTGATGCCGGAATGAGTGTAAAGGATTAAAAAGAAAATGGTTGAACTGTTTTAAAATGTAATAAATGTTATCACTCCCAGAGATCATGTTTGTGTGTGTGGAATATCTCCACAAACAGTATGAAAAGGAGACTAAGCCTACCAAAAGTTGGGAATGTTGGTATTAAATATATACTGTACTTAATTGTGCATTGTCCAAAATAATAGCGTTGCAAAAGTTTTAAAATCGTGAAGCTGTTAGTACAGACTGTATAAAGGTAAAAAAGACAACGTTTAAAAAAAGCGATATTAGAGTTCCATCGGCCTCATCCTTATCTTTTGAAGCGTGATTTCAACGTTTCTTTTCTGGTGGGGGGGGGGGGGAATGATGCTATAAGTACCGGTAGTGTGCATGCGTCGTCATGCTCTAGTGCGCATGTGTACAAGCATTGATGAGATATGGCAGGCATACACTATAATGTAGTATCATTGGGAATTAAAGTTACTACAGTGTACAACATTATATTTACATTCATTAAAAACCTTGCCAACTGGGTGGACATGACCCAATGTCAGAGGTGTATTGTGCGTACAAGCTGGGGTCACTCATGTAGTCTGCATTAAAGTTGACAGATGCCTGCTGAAGTTGGTAATCAGGCGGGGCCAGGTAGCAAGGATTTAGGTTCACCAGTGACGGTCGGCCTGTTATTGCTATCGTATTGGTAACCTGGGGTGGAATATTGCAGGTTCGGGAAGTACAAGTCTAAAATGGATTAAACTCGACTTGTCTCCTTTTGAAGTCGCCATGATCAAACATACAGGCAAAATCTGGGAGCACTGACCAATAACCTTTGGTACTTTCCGGAGGAGGGGCTGAGCGAAAAAAGCAATCATTAATAGTTAAAATTTACCGTATCGAATTCTTCCACCTACGTTGATTTGGTGAAAATGTGAAGAAATCATATTTGTCAATTATGTAACCATATATCCCTGCTAAAGTTGCCTTTTTATCTGTTCCAGTATTAATTGCAGAAAAAATAAAATATTCATACCTGCAGTCCGGTTTAGTTTAAGGACTTGACATGATGTTCAGTGTATGTCCATTCAGCAATTGCACAGGCATAGCAATGTATAATAATGTCTACAACATTCTGTTTTGAGCTTTTAATTATAAAACGCCTACATTTGATAACATCTTCAGTGACCAAGGTCAATTTACAATGGATCACTGTAGTGGACACTGTTTGTATCTGTATCCTTCACATTGACTACCCACTATCCACTGTAAAGTCTATGCAAAGGGATTCACTTTTGCCATCTGACGGATACACGCAGAACCACACCCCAAAAAAAATCAGAATCCAGGTAATAAAGGAAATAAACAACGGTAAACATAGGTGTGATTGTCAGCCTTCACGGAAGATTAATGAGTGAATGCCGCGTGGAATACTGCAGACTTTACTAAAACTGCTTCGAGAAATGATCTGATAATGGCCACTGCATCTGTACACACGTGCACAGAATAAACATTTTACATTTGGAAGAAGAGGCGACGTTGTATTTTTGTATTATTCATTTTGACTTTATTATCCTGTACAAGTAAAAATTTCATTGTTTAAAAATACTTTTTAGTGTGTTCATCTTTTTAATCTTCAAATTACAATTACACACACTTGAAGTACTGTACGGGAATAAAATACAGGTATTTAGGATAGTATTTCGGAACAGTTTGATGGACATTTATGAAACACTTTTAATGCATCAAAAAGAAAATAAACTTTGGCATTTACTATATAAATTACTTCAGAGTTTTTATTTGGGCTCTGGTTTCTATTGTACATCTTAGTTGTATTAATAATAATAATCATTTTAATTTCATATATAGCACTTTTCTATCAATGGGACTCAAAGTGCTTCCTAATTATAGTACAATACAGTGCAGTGTACACAGCACACTGGATTGTTACAGACACAGTCCCTGCCCAGATGAGCTTACAATCTAGGATTTTGGTGCCTGAGGCACAAGAAGATAAAGTGACTTGTCCAAGGTCACAAGGAGCTGACACCAGGACATTACGAATGATAGTCATACTTTAGATACAAAAACATATATTAAAACGCTGGACTCTATAGAGCTGGTCTTGAATTATAGCTCAATATAGTTGGAGACAGATATCAATTTAACTGATACTTTAAGACTATCCTAAATATAAATGAAAGCCAACAATTACATAAGGTCTGAGGTTTTACAGGAGATACAGTAGGGTAAGAAGAAGGCTATTGGACCAAGTGGTATTAGTGTATTAAAGGATGACTGTCACGGAAGACCAGGACTAATCCCAGGGATCAACTCGCCAGACAGAAACACAAGAGTTTATAAAATTAATTTATTGGAAAGAAAAATATCCACAGCTATAAATATAACAGACAACACATACCCAACCGGGAAAACTGGAGATACCCTGCAGAACTAGTTGCAGGGACATCCTTGCAGAGATTTCCCCTGTCCTTCTTCCCTGCAGTGTCCTCTGGAACAGGACTCCAGTCCTGGCACCAGCACTGGAATTGACACTGCAGCTTCTCTCAGTTACATCAAAAACTTCTGCAACTCTTATGGCCCACTTCAGTCTTAGAATGGAGGAGGTGCTTAGCGCACATATGAAATAGATATATAAAAATATATGACACAATGTCAGTCAGGCAATGTTGAATACATAAAACACTGTTCAAGACTGTAACAGCCTTGCAGTGAGCAAAACCTCACTCAGGGATCAGGGGATGGGATGGGTATATAAGTTTATAAACATATACTCACACGGCCATGTGTGAGCCCCTTCCTAGGAAATGGCATCTTTTCAGGGATCTTCAGTTCCCAAAGTGTTAGCCCACGATCACAGATCTTGTTCCTTGTCCCATGTACCATCCCAGCAAGGGTAATATAGACGGCAAGTTAAAATGATATACGTTTTATTACATAAAAAGTAAACATTGACTTACATAAAAGATAAAGCACTTACACTTACCCTACTGTATCTGCTGTAAAACCTCAGACCCTATGTAATTGTTGGCTTTCATTTATATTTAGGATAGTCTAAAAGTATCAGTGTAGAAGGACGTTCACAGAGGTACACAATTGGAGACTTTATAAGGGGAAATTATAACGAGGCTTTATTGTGCCTTTTCCTTAACATTAGGAAACCATCCAAACAAGGAGGAAACACAGCTTCTACTCACTTGGGAGTGGGTCTAGTGAAATACCATGCAATTCACAACTCCCTTAGTTTAGCATGTCTCCCAGCCCCAAACACATAGCATGAAATGAACAGATATAAAAAGTCTTGTAATAAAAGTCTTATCTGTTCCTTGTAGTTTGGAGGGAAAATCTTCTCTGTTCCTGGTTCAGCTCCCTTCCCTCAGGGTGTGTCAGCATTCAGGTGTAGAAGTTTTCCCTGTGTCTTGAAAGCAGCTATGCTGTGTCTTCTGGCAGAGCTCATGACATGGTCAGCTCCAGAGATCTGTTTTCTCTAGGTCAGTCTCTCCTGGGAGACTCAAGAACCTCTGCTCTGTCTCCAAAGTTCAGCTCACACGTGAGCTAAGGAGTCACTTCCTGTCTCAACAGACAGGCTTTTGTAAGCAATCTAAATCAGGCAGGTGGTGTTTTTTAATTGACTACCAGCAGTTAACCACCACACTGCTAGATTAAAGGCACATTACTTGAACAGGGATTATTCCCCTGTTACATACCTCCCCTGTTTGTGGGAAGCTCGGGCTTGCCACGGCCAAAGCCCATCCTTCCACTCTCATTCTAAATATCTCTGTGACTTGAATGAGAGTGGATGGAGGAAGAGAACCCTCAGTCCTGCTGGGATTGGAGCCCTTTCTCCAGTTTATTCGTGTTTCCTCCTGAAGGTGTTTGAGATCAGCACCCCTCAGTCGCTCGAGGAGGACTTTTTCCAAGTATTGTCTTTTTTCTACGTGCGCGGTCATGAGATTTCCCTCGCGTCGGGTGCTCGTCTTATTGTAGGCATACTTTATGGCAGCAGTTGCAGAGCGTTTAAAAACAGCCCTTTGAGTTTTCCGCTCTTGAAGCTGTCTCTCTGACCTTTTCCCACTCAATGAGGATGCTAGTTCAGCCTCTTTGAGATTAAGTTGCAATTCCACACCCACTTCCAGAGAATGTCCCATCTTTTCAGCTTCATCAGCTAAGGATTCTTCTGGTTTTAATTCAGCACGTGTACCTTCTTTTGTTGCCTGGTGGGTGGCTTAAGGTTTTGCTAGTGCTTGTTTAGGTGGTTCAAATTTTGCAACCTTGTCTTTCAGATGAGCGGTATTCCCAGCTCTCACTGTACCCTTGTCTTCATGGGTTTTTGAGGCTGTGGATACTGACGCTTAGTCAGGGTCAATACTTGTCCTTGTAGGACTGTAATCTCATCCGCGAGAGATCCCTGTTTTTTGAGTGCGTCTTGCAAGTCTCTTCTCAGGGAATTTATCTGCATGCTTTGCTTTCTCTGAGCTTGCTTCCACATTTTTATTGCATTGTGAAGCACTATGAACTTCTTTGCTTGGGCCACAGTTACTTGTTTCAGTTTATGGACCTTCTTGTGCTCCCTTTTGTGCCGCGTCACCTGGGTTCTAAGCTTGCCCTTTAGCGATGCTTTGGTGATGCTCAGGGTAGCCTTCAGTTTCTCATGCTGCTTTGCGGGGACATACTGGGTCATCAGACGTTCCTGCAGCACTTGAATTTCTTTAACAGCCTGCAGATTGTCATCCTGCAGAGTTTGCTGCTTCTCCTCTGCCTTCTCGAGGTGCGTACGCAGACCTTGAAGTTGGTTCTGCAGTCGGTGCTCTGCTTCAAATTTCTCACCTTCCAAAAGTCTATTTATTTCTTTAAGCTCGTGCAGCTTTTCATTTTTTTCCTTGACGTCGTTTGTCAAATTAAAATTTTCTTCTTTGAGTTTTAAGTTATTTCTTTGTAATCTTAAATGTTCTCCTTTTTCAGTCTCTACTATTCAGGGCCTCTTTGCAGTCTGTGCAGTTACGCACATCTGCTTTGTGACTGACAGTCTCCTGGCGTGAGACATCCTTCTCTAGGTTGAGGGTCTGAAGCTCCTTCTGGGAGACTTGGAGATTTGTATTAAGATTGGCAATAGTTTCTTTAGCAATGTCCAGCTCCTCAGTGAGACTGTGTAGTTCCTTTCTGGAAACTTCCAGGTCTGTGTGGCAGCTGTTGGTCTCATGATGTGAGGCATCCAGTGCTCTACGGAGTGTCTGAACCTCTTTCTGAGATACGTCCACCTCTATCCGGACACTGTTGACCTCCTGTTGTGAGGCATTCAGCTCTATGCGAAGAGTGTGAACCTCTTGCTGGAAGACTGTCATCTGCTTCAGTGCCTCCTCATACGTCCGCTTTAGCGTAGCCACCATTTTATCAGTTTGGCTCTGCTTTCCATCCATGGCGGAAATAGTAGCATTTGCAGTATCTAGCTCAGTCTTGAGATCGTCCAATTCTGTCCTGGCTAAAGAGTAAATTGTGAGCACATCTTTTTGTAGCCTCACGTTATTTTTCTGTAGCTCTGTGTAACCATCTTCCTTTTGTTTCAATTATTCACGAAGCATATCACAATCATGCCTGGAATTTTTCAGGGGATCTTCAGGGTTAGTAGAAAAAAGAGGGGGGGGATACGAGCACTGCAAAAAAGACACTCTGGCTAGGGCATGTGCAAAAACATAGAAAAAGGCTTTATTGTGGCTAAAGCGCCATTAAAATTACATGTACACCGTCCTCTGACGCGTTTCGTTCCCAACGGAACTTTATCAAAGAGTATTCCTTGTGTCTGCCCGACTCCTCATTTATAGCCCTAATTGTTTAATTGAAGCAGGTGGAGGGTGTTGCCCATGTATGGCTTCACATGTTAAGTCATTACATTATTGCAGTCCCATAGCTTATGTGTTATTGCCTCATATACGTAGTGATGTATAATTACAGCACTCAGGGGGTTAAAAAAATATAATAATGAAGAGGCATAACTAAAAGTCCTCAATTTCATCTTGGTTCTAACTACAAGTTGTTTTGGCAATATATAAACAGCTATGATGGTACCTACATAGGCATATAACGTTGGAGTCTGGTTTCTACAGGAATATGATACAAGGAGAATACATAAGTTTAAAACAATATAGGATACTTGCAAAGAATCCATTATAAAAGACGTCCCCATAACAGAGAAAGACACTAATAAAATAAAATAAAATAAAATCATCAAGACTGTTGATTGAAACGGAATAAAGATATTTTAAACAGATATAATCATAAGTACAAGACAAAAAAGAAGAACATATTATAGAAAAATAAGCAAATACATGAAAAAAATGAAAAAGAATAATAAGAAAAATTATTAAAAACCATTGTGGACAACAGACCCTCCTACATTATTATAACTAATTACAGATAATAATGCTCTTATCAGAGACTGTAGAGTGGAGATTTGTTGTTTTATTATTTTAGAGGTGAGGAGCTACATTTAATTGCATATAGGGTTTATAGAAGAATACCTATTACATTACCTGACGCTACAGTCTAAAAAACTTGTTGCAAGATTTGTGGAGAGAGGATATAAGAAAAAGAGCTTTTAGACACTCTAAATCTGGTTAAAACCATGAAGAGAGAGGATCTACTCTCCGCAAATGCTGGCAGAAGGAATCAGTGGGGTAAGGAAGGCGGTACACCATTACCACTCTTCATTACTCAGCAGAGTAAACAATCACACATTATTAGATCAATGGTGGAGAAACACTGGGACACGCTCAAACTAGACCAAGATCTTAAATCAATCACTGAGAAAGGACCAAAAATAGTCTTCCGCAAAGCTAAATCCGTGGCAGCGTATCTATCACCGAGTCTGTTTTCATCAAAGGTTTCCGATGGTATACGAAACATACCTAAAGGTTTCTACAAATGCAGCCGGTGTAATATCTGCCAATACTCAAATGCATTGAAAGAGATTAAATGTAACACACCTAATGGAACCAAAAAAATACAGACATTTATCAACTGTAATACCAGTCACGTAGTGTATATGATCACGTGTAGGTGCAACATGATTTATATCGGACGCACAACAAGAGCTCTAAAGCTCAGAATCCAAGAGCACGTGCGGCTTATAAAGAAAAATGACACGTTGCACCCCGTTCCAAGACACTTTAATATGTGCCCTAAGGGTGGACTTGAGGGGTTCTCCTTTTCAGGCCTGGAACACGTACCAGTGGCAAAGAGGGGAGGGGACAGACTAAAACAGTTGAATAAAAGAGAAATGATGTGGATCTACTGTATGAATAGTCTCCACCCCTTTTTCCTTAAAGCCTTCCTTAAAGACTAATAGTCTCCACCCCTCCACCTTTCCTTTTTCCTCTTTTTTCTAATATACCTTCATCGGGACGGACGCACGCAGTGGAGCGGAGCTATTCTCTGCAGTACAGGATACGGAAGCAGCAGCAGCAGGTACATCCGGGGGTCACAGGTCGCTGTGTACCTCGAGGGCTGCCAGAAAGGACCGCCAGTGGAGGACAGGATCCCCGGACAGGAAGCAGCTGTATGGAGTGCTGCAGGATACCGCAGACCACGGAACACAGAGAGGCCCACCAGAGAAGGGACCGCCGGTTGGATACACGCTCACCGGTCAGGTTAGAAGGCTTCATGTCCGTGTGTGGGTCACTTAACTCACTGCTATAAACTGACTGCATACTGCTTATCATTTATTACCGTTTACCTTAGGTGACAGAGTACTCCGCGTGTTTAACACTTAGAAACAATTCAGACTTGCCAGCAAGGTTTTCTTTAGAGCACCCAATTTAGGGGTCATCCCCTTGTTCACGATCTTCAGGGTTAGTCAAGGGATCGTCACTCACTGGTTCCGGCTCCACTTCCCTGGGATGGTTGGTTGAGGGTTCCTCACTGTTGGCATAGGACAGACACTTCTTTGGGGTACACGACTTCTGCCTTGGGCCCTCTGGATATTCGGTTAACCGCGGGACGAATTCTCCATTTTCTCTAGGCTGCAGGGCAACTCGGTCCCCCTTTTCCTCCACAGGATCTGTGGATGTGTCTGTTCCTTCCACGGTAAGTGAAGAGCCGCTTTTCTTTTTCCGCTTTTTTGTTTTGGATGACTCCGTCCCATCAGGAATACTGGGGTCTCCTTCTTTATTTGATACTTTAGCAGCTTCATTATATACGCCAGGCTTTTCTTGCAGTTGCTTTAGCTGACAGAAATATTGGGTGATCTGCTGCTCCTGCTCTTTCTCTTGTCGACCATATTCGTCATCATAGAGGGCGGTCTTTTCTGTTCGTGCCGAGTTCAGGCACCCCCACCATTCTTGGGGTGTTTTGTGGATGTGACTCAGTTCGGGTTCCCCGTAAGAGATGTCTTCCTCTTTATTGGATTGGAAGGGCCACTCTTCCGTGGGGTAGGGTTCATTACAGGAACGCTGCATCTTGTCCTCCATTTTTAGGCTATCAGGTGTAATTTTCTTCCTGACCTCAGGAGGCGCTATTGCAGCTGTTGCCACTGTATTTGCTAGAACCCCCAATTGTGGTAGTCCTACAGGTGGGCATATTTGCTTGTAGAGGTCGTAGCTCTTACAGGCATTTCTGTAGACTTTTCTTTCTTGGGTAATTTTTTTCAATATCAGCAGTGCTGTGCATGCATTTTCTCTTATCAGGTATACAAGATGTGCAGTTGCTAGGTAAAAACGTCTATTTGCTTTACACCATTTACTTGCTAGGTTTAATCTTTCATTAGGTATGCTGAATGTGTGGTTGCTAGGTAAAAACTTATGTTTGCTTTACACCATTTACTTGCTAGGTAGATTTCCTCCGCTTCAGCAACAGAATTTGGTTTTCTGCTTGAGTTCAGTAATTTTCAGTCTCATCTTTGGGTATAATGGCATTCACACTTCACACTTTGGGTGTCTGTTTTGCTCCCAAGATATATATAGGCAGACATTTTTACTTGCAGAAAAAAAAAACATTCTTTGCAGTGGACTATTTCTTTCATTCTTGGCAGGGTGACTCAACAATCAGCAATTGGCTTTGAAATACCTTTTACACAGTTCAGCAATCCCTTTTTCCCCTATAGGGCAATTTTACACTCAGCATTTGTTTGCTAAAAATTCCCCTGCTTCAGCACAGTCTTGTTTCAATTTTCACACTTTTCTGCATATACTCCATTCACAGCTGGTAGCCCTATGCGGTGTGGCAACCTTAATTTGCAAAATCAGTACCACTCATGGGTCACCATCTGTATTCACGGCTTCAGCGAAACTTTTGAAAACAAGAAACACCTATCCCTTTTTAAGGGCTGACTCACTTCTTGAACCCTGACTATGGCTGGAAGGCAAAACCCCTATTTCAATGACCATATTACACTTTGTGATAGGCAAATAAGGTTTAGCTGCATCAGCAGTCTCTCTCCTCTTGGGATTGGGGAAAAAAGTCCATCTGTGGTTTTGTAAGTTTCAGTGCAGTGTAAGTTTCAGTGGTGTGTATCACTTTAACTCTGGTCTCTGCTGCATGAGATTTTTTTTTTAAATTGCTCAGACTGTTTGTAGGCAAAAAGCATAAAAAAAAATTCACAGAAAAAATCTCCGGTCCTTTCTAACTTCAAAGACGACCGCTCGTCCCACTTCGGACACCATATGTAGATGGACGTTCACAGAGGTACACAATTGGAGACTTTATAAGGGGAAATTATAACGAGGCTTTATTGTGCCTTTTCCTTAACATTAGGAAACCATCCAAACAAGGGGGAAACACAGCCTCTATTAACTTGGGAGTGGGTCTAGTGAAATACCATGCAATTCACAACTCCCTTAGTTAACCATGTCTCCCAGCCCCAAACACATAGCATGAAATGAACAGATATAAAAAGTCTTGTAATAAAAGTCTTATCTATTCTTTGTAGTTTGGAGGGAAAATCTTCTCTGTTCCTGGTTCAGCTCCCTTCCCTCAGGGTGTGTCAGCATTCAGGTGTAGAAGTTTTCCCTGTGTCTTGAAAGCAGCTATGCTGTGTCTTCTGGCAGAGCTCAAGACATGGTCAGCTCTCCTAGGAGACTCAAGAACCTCTGCTCTGTCTCCAAAGTTCAGCTCACGTGAGCTAAGGAGTCACTTCCTGTCTCAACAGACAGGCTTTCGTAAGCAATCTAAATCAGGCAGCTGGTGTTTATTAATTGACTACCAGCAGTTAACCACCACACTGCTAGATTAAAGGCACATTACTTGAACAGGGATTACTCCCCTGTTACAATCCGTTAAATTGATATCACTAGTATCAAACCCCTCCCCCCACCAAAGAAAAAAATCATTACCTTAGCTGATACAGCTGCTAAGGTAATGAAGCTGCTTACATTTTATTTGTATACATAGTGTGCATGAGCAGGGTATCTCCTGAGTGGAAAAAAGTTGATTTTAGCCTCTGGGACCCCCTACTCACCGAGATACAGGCCCCGGTATGGGGTGCCGATATCCCTCTGCTTTGTTTAGATCCCACATGAATTTTAACATGGCGAGGATACCGGCACCCCATAACGGGAAGTAGGGGGAAGTAGGGGGTCCCTGAGGCTGACATCAACTTTGTTCAGGTTAGGAGACCTCCTACTCACGCACAATATAAATAAAAATAAAATGTAAGAAGCTTCATTACCTTAGCTGCTAGCCGCTAAGGCTATGAAAGAATTCAGGTACAATAGCAGGTCTATTGGGGGCAGAGGGGGTGAGTGAAGTACTTGGCCCTTCACTCAACCCCTCTGCCCCCAATAAACATTACAATATGTACTAGCCACCAATACACAACCCACCCCCTGTGCTCCCACATGAAAACATTTCCTATTTTTTTCTGCACAGGATTGATACCTGAGACCGGCGGGGGTCCTCAGGTGGTCCCTGAGGGTATCCATGGGCCCCATGGCCATGGGCCCCATGGGGTCCTTTGGTGGTCCCTGTGGTTGTCTGGGTGTCCTCGGGTGGTTACCATGGGTGTCCTGGGCCTCCAGTTGGGTCTACGCGGGTGTTCGGGGGTCCTCGCGTAGTCCCCGTGGGTGTCTGGGGGTCCTAGAGTGGTTCCCACGGGTTTCTGGGGGCTTCCAGGTTGTTCCCACAGGTGTTCAGGGGCCCCACGGGGTCCTCAGATGGTCCCTGCACGTGTCTGGGGGTCCTTGGGTGGTTCCTGTGGGTATCCAGGGGGCCTCCAGGTGGTCCCCGTGGGTATGCAGCATACTCCCTAAGGATATTTTAATATAGTATCACTGTAACATCATAGGGGTAGGTCTGGTTAACATACAATTACAGAGCCCCTACCAATTTTCTATTAGTATCAGTATGGACAGCACCCTCCATTGAAGAGTAGGTGAATGTATAAGGCTGACAGAAAGAAATATGTGTAAGTTATATTATATTCACACCAGGGAATTTGTGCACCCACAGTTTACCTCTACAGTAAGGTAACTATGATGCTGGCTTTGGTCAGCTTTTAATTGCACTACTCACAAAAGTATATATGCTTTATTTAACCCCTTCAGGGATTTCTCACATTGTTCACTAGTCCATGGGCAAATTATTACTTATATTCAGTGTAGTTACCTGCAAAATTTGGTTATGCCTTGACGTGGCTTGCAGGCTTATAACGCTTTGGCCAACGGGTATACTGTAACTAAATAACCCTTATTCTTGAGATCACGATTTTATTTTAGCCTAATTGGTAGGAGCACAGCAATCATTCTTTTTTGTTTTACTAGTGTAGCCCTGGGTAGTTTTGGGGTTACGTGCCTTTCTCCTCCTGTGCAATAATCCCTGTTAAGGGCAGGTTTGCCAGGAGTAATCATGGGGTTTGCCCTCACACTCCTGTGCTGTGTAGTATCTGGTGAAGGTAGTGTCATCAGGCTCTGTGTCCAATTACAGTGACAAAGGGGCGGTGCCTATTGGAGCTATTTAGTGCACAGCACTTCCTGTACTAAGTTAGTGTCTCACCCTACCTGAGTGAGACTGGTCTGACCCAGCAAACTGTCAAGGCTTTGGCAGGTTTTGTGGCCCTCCCTTAGGGGAGAGGTGTGGGCAGGCTATTCCCCTTACTCCATCAGGGAGCAAGGGAAGAGCAAGGACAGCTTCTAGGGCCCTGACTAGGAGTGAGTGTCCAGGGACTTCCTTTGGGTTGGCAACCTGAGATGAGCGGCTAACAGACCGGCCGCTATGAAGGGCAGTCTGTCTAATGATGATTTTAATAAAGGATGCCAAAGATAAAGATCGCTTCTGTCCTGATTGTGGAGTCATTTGGGAAGAAGTTGCACACAGAGGTTCTCTTTCAGAGACTCCTCCCTAATACGCTGGGGGTCTGGAAGAGATGGAGGCGCTGTACTATGAGTGAGTATAACTCAGCACTACCTCATAAGCCAGTCCTGATTTCATCCCCCATACCATCGCAGGAGACTCAGGGATTCTGTAAGCCAGCAAGTGCACCACACTACACTTCATGTAACAGGGGTCAGTGTCCACAGAAGGGGGTCAATATGAGATGGGCCCGGGCAAACACCATTACACTACTCTCAATTGAGAATGAGCTTTTGCAAACATTTAAATTGGAAGATGTAGTTCGTGATTTTGCTAACAAAAAAAGAGCCTCAAAGTTAATGTGTATTGAGTATTTAACTTTCCATAATATCTCACAATTGTATTTAATGTTACATGCATGTGTATATATACTTCAACATTTGTAGATGTACAATATTATATAATAAACCGGTTTTGTAAAGTAATTCCATTAAAGCAAATTAGTAAGTGATTTAGCAGTTTTCGTTTCTCATTTTTTGAGTGATCAAAGAATTTCTTAGGGCCTAACATATTTTTGTAGACACTTGGGAGCTGTGTAGGCCCTGGGAACTGTACCCATTGTGCTAAATAGAGTATCCAGGCCTGGTCCAACCATGTTTTGGCACCTTTACACAGGCTTTTATACCCAGGATTGGGTGGCCACGGGAAAAGATACTGACACACACCTGTGCAGCGCTTAGTGTGGAGTGTTATGTTCCTATGTAATGTGAATGCATTGAATGACCCTTCTGTTGAGGATCATATGGTACCTGAGTGTCTATTGCTAAGTTCTTTTTAGAAATACTATTGTATAATAAACATTACTGTATTCTGCCTCCCTCTGTCTGACCTACATCTGTGGGGTAATGTAAAGTGCAGGAGGACTCAGGCCCCCACCTCAGCAGTAGGTGTTATTCTGAAGTAAATTATAGGGGTTACATTTACATAAAGGAAAACTCCCCCCGCCCCCTGTCTTTCTTCCTGCCATGTCCTATCATAAACCTTTCTTCTTGTTAACATTGATGTTGACATTAGAATGAAGCTGGTTCCTTTACAACAGCCTTTCATTGCATGTGAGAGGCCTAGGCATAATTTATCCTCCTGGTGAAAACCTAGAAAGGATAGACACACCAGGCCAGGGGTGGCCAACTCCAGTCCTCAAGGGCCGCCAACAGGTCAGGATTTAAGCATATCCCTGCTTCAGCACAGGTGGCTAAGTCACTGACTGGTGACCCCTGAGGACTGGAGTTGGCCACTCCTGCTATAGTCTATGCCAGTTGGAGAACTCCCTCCCAAGCTCTAGGCATGACAGCTGTAATTTTGTACTACTGCTCCTTCTACTATTCTCTAACCCTGGTGGTTGAAACGCTGTGTTATTTCATAGCCACTTCACAGTATCTGTAGAACACATACAGTATCATTATGATGAAAAAGAACAAACAATTGCTGTGCCAGTGCTATTTATAGAAATAAGGGAAGAGGAAATAAGCGCAACATACCAATAGTATAATTCCATTATTTATATTCAGTAAAAATGTAAGTAATGCACTTACAATCCCAAGAACATGTACAGCATAAAAAATAGAAGGTGCATTTACTCAGCCTTAGATGCCGATGTTGATGTCTTTCTTGGATTGGGGTGAAAGGGAAGTAATCCTAACATTGAAACAATATGACCATCGATATAACAAAAATCAATATACACCAATTTACTACCACCTGCTAAAGATACATAAATCCTTCAGTACTCCACCTGGAAGACCTACAGTTTCAGGGAAAGATTCCTTGACATTATATTTATCGCATTATTTTGATTTACAATTGCAAAAATAGGTGTCCCGCAAAAAAATTGTATGCAAGATATTCCGCATCCATTGTGGACCTGGTAGGGAAATCACTTGGGAGAGTGATTTTACGTGGGCTACCTGTCATGTTCAATCGCTCTATACAAGTATTCAGCATGATAAATGTATTGATGCTGTAAAATCCTTTTTATTAACGGGTGGTGAAGTAGAGGAGAAACTTAGGACATTTATTTTAGATGCAACTGATTTTATCCAGAACCACAATTATTTTTCATTTTTGGATACTTTTTTTCTGGAAATTTGCTGAACAGCAATGGGGACCAAATTTGCTCCCTGCTGCGCTAATTTATTTATGGGTAGCTGGGAGCAAAAGTATATTTGGTCCAATAATCCCCTTGATTGTGTGATTGTCTGGAGGCGATTCATTGATGATGTGCCAATAATTTGGCGAGGAGATGAATGACGTTTAGAGAAATTTGTTGATTATATTAATGGAAATTATTTGGATTTGAAGTTCCCCTTTCAAAGTGATCCTTTTGAAATGTAATTTTTAGATCTTCTACTTAGGGTGCCAAAAGGGATCTATTGTACAAAGTAAAACTTTTATGAAAGCTATCCAGTTGGAACTGGAAAATTCACAAGCATCTCGCAAACACTGCAGCATAGTCCATAGACGCTGTAATGGCCCATCGAATGAACACAGAGGGGGTCCCTGCATTTGAATGATACTGGCAGCCCGGTAGGATTCACACAGCATGAGTCCCATTGAAATTCAGGGACCCCCCCTGTATTAATGTGATGGGACATTGCAGAGTCTATGGACTATGCCGAGGGTTTTCCCTGACATCTTCATGGAATTCCTCAGAATCTGGCAAAAAACGACAGTTGCATCTGTAGATCAAAATAGTTATCTTCATGCTTATAGCAATCATCATAGATGCTGGATAATAAAAAATCCATTTGGTCAATTTGAGAGAATGAGAAGACACCGCATCGGTGTCTCAGATTTTCTGGAACAGGCTAATATAGTGAGAAAACAAAAAAGGTTTTCAGATAGAGGTTATGATCCTGTATTGATAAAACAGGCATTAAAGAAAGCAAATAATGTGGATAGGAATGTTATGATTCAGTCAATAATAGAAAATAAGAAAATGAAAGAGGAGAGAGGCAAGATTTAATATCCAATTTATCACCAAATATAACTATGGTAGGAAATATCAGCGGTATTCTGCAGAAACACTGGAATATCTTAGATTTGAATTATTCCATTTCAACCCGTTTATTTCTTTTAGCCCAGAAATGGTCTTAAAGAAAGCAAGAACTATGAAAAGAACTATCTAGCCCTTAGTGGGATCAAAACTGAAGAGATAACTGGTTGGTTACGTAAAAGGTATTTCTGTTGTGGAACCTGCAACAAATGTAAATATGTAGATACAAATAACAAAAGTTTTGGCTCAAATAATGAAGAAAGACAATATAATATAAAGCCGTTGATGAGTCCAACCACTCATGTAGTGTATCTATTAGAGTGCACTTGGGCTGTTCAATATATAGGCTTAAAACCTAACCAGAAGGCCTCGAAACATTGCTTGTTTGTAAATGTCACTGTGTATGTCTGCTGACTTCCCTTCCCTTGTGTGTTCTTATATATATTGTTTGTATTGTTGCTGATTTTTGGTTGATTATAGAAGAAACTTGGTGAGACCAAAAGGAAATTGTGAGTTCATCGTTTTCTTTGCTAGACTTCGTGAATACCCAGCCACAGTGGTACAAACATGGAGATAATAATACATATAAAATAAAAAAAAACACATTTCCAGTGTTGCTCGTAGCCAACACTAGGTCTTGAACTGGACTGTACTACTTCAAAGACCAGTTTTACTGTCTAATTCTACTTGGCTACTACATACGTAGAAAAAAAAACTAATTCCGAATTTTATTGCAAAGATAATGAGAATATCTTCATGACTTATGATAGTGCATAAGGAGCCAAAACACAGTAATACTATCTATTAACATATTGTAAAAGTTCAAGACCGTGTGCATAAGTCATTATGTGTTTTATTTTATATTTTGACACATTACCTATTTCACCTGATTGCTCATTGAGAATGTGGCAGAGTGAGGGAGAAACCATGAAAATGCTTGTCAGGGAAATTGCTAATTCCACTGTTCATTGACAAACATGAAAGCATAAAGTGTGAGATGTTAGAATAAATGAGTCTCAGGTTTATGCTCAGTTAAGACGTGCTGCTGAGAGCCACAAAGAGCTTATATATTTCGAAAGCTATAGACCATTGGAATAATGTTACAATGGCAGGAAAGTAGTTTGCATATAACAATATATAGTAGAAACACAGTACTATTGCACACCCTTCATAAAACCTGCCATAATACATTCAATTGGATTGCAGAGCTTGATGCTTGCCAGGTTGTTTGCCTTAGCTAATAAACAAAGTCACATTTAAAATGCATTTCACCTTTCGATACAATGCAATTGCATGCACTGTAGAGGTTTTATGATGGCTATGCAATGTCACTACAGTATTTTATTTGCCTTTTCATATTTGGTCACACACCAACTCTAGCCCTATAAGTAATGGGGAATTGGGGATTGTAAAATTTATTCTAAAGATGAATTTGAATATTGCTGTACATAGTGTCCTTTCACAATGCATCTGCTAATCTTTAAGAATTTACAACCTCCAATTTATTTAGTGTTCATCAGTCATCGGGTGAGTTGGTTGGGGGAAAAAATACCCACAATATATACTGTAAGAAAACACAGCCAAAAAAAAAAAGAGATGTCCCCATATGACAAAGAGGAGTTCTCATTTGGCAAAGGTAAATAATTAGAGACTGACCTAAATAAATATTTTTTGGCCTACAGTATCAATGAGATTTTAAAACAATATTTTTTCAAAATGATGAGAAAAATAAACGGAGAAAGTGAAATCAATTAACCTAATATGACAGCATATATAAAGTTGTCCAATGGTTCTGTATTGCTAGCTAAAGGATTTTTTTTTTAAATACAAATGCTGCTTTTGTCAAGACATCTTTTTCTCTCAGCAATATCCAAAAAGGGAGAACGTATCCACACCCTCCTATCCCGGCCAAGTGTCATTCCTACCAAATATCATCATTCCAATAAAAGATTTTGTTTTCTCTTTATTTCCACCCACTTCAAGCCAACAAACAAAAGAAAATGTAGCAGGACACATCCACCTCCTTTGTTATTGGAATCACTCGCTATTTTCAGAAGGAACCCACATTGATTTTTAGTGTTTTGTTGGCTATAATTATGACAGTGTGTATTCACAGTCCTTCTAAGAGAGATGTTTCTCACCACAACTCCATTGTCTAGGACCGTCACGTTAAAACAATCAATCTGAAAGCAGTGGAACACAAGGCTGCTGCTGATAAGGCTTCTCATTGTGCTACATATCACCGCATGTAGAGGACTGGATGACTACATTACACCATGGAGACTTCACTTTACAGATCACTGGAACAAATTATACCTACTGTATTATAGAGGGCTGTTGAATCTATAACACACATGCTCAATATCCTCTATTCTACAATATGGTTTATATGCTGCTCTTATGTGTGCTATGAAAAATATAGTCTAGAGTTCAAAAATAGTCACTTGAGCAATTTATCATACTAAATAGTCTGGAACCTTTTATAGAAGTTGATTTTGTGCTTTTATAGAAGTATTTAACATAATAATAATTGTTAGTGTTATTTATTCATAATATCACTGTATTGCTTCCCTGCATTTTACCTTTGTATATAATTAAATAATAATAGGATGTGTATAAAGGGTATAAAAGTATAAAAGGACAATAAGGACAATAAGACCAAAGATGGTTAAGTGACCAAATCTTCAATTTGTTAAATGTCCTTGGCTTTACTGAGATAGACAAATTACTGCATGCCCTCATTATCTGCTAACTCGACTACTGCAGCTTTATCCTCTCAGGCCATCCTGCCTCACAACTCTGTACCAGCTATTAAAAATGACTATGGTAGGGTTATCTCACTCTCTTCTAGGTCTCTCCATACCCTTCTCCTCCTGAAATCCTTTCAGTAGCTCCCCATCAAATTCCACATAACTGTTACATTCTACTTCTCTCTACATTCTTCTAAACCCTCGTAGATTTCTAATATCCTACTATACCCCTTCTTTTCCATTATGCTCCCCTGATGGCAGTCTCCTCCTCTTTGCTCCATCTGTTTTGACAGCAGTCTCCCGTCTGAAACCGTTTTCATTTTTGGCTTTTCCCATAATTTGCAGTAAAAAAATAGCAAAAGCTCAAAAAAGCGTGAAAATATTAATGTTACCAAAATTCGACAATTTCTTGGGAAAAGTTCAAGTGAATATTTAAGCCAACAATTTAACACACAAAAAAAATTGTTTTCAATGTTCCATCAAATCTTCACAATTTTTTGAAAGTTAAAAAAATTCAGTACGTTTCCCCATATAAAACAATGACCTGTTCTTTTTGCCTACACTTGTCATAAAGTTTCATTGTTTATCTATCCATCATCAATGACTGCTTCCCCAGGTTTCCACCGTCAATAATGTCCAACCCTACTGTACTTTCTCCTCTGTTTCTTACCCACTATCCATGTCTTCAAGTCAAGGCTGGGAGTGGGAAAAAGAATCCAGGAGGTTAACCCTTGTTTATTCAAATGACACACCTAGCACAGTACTGCTATATTTATAACTGTTGAAACTCATACCTGTAACTCTAAATGTGGCTGGACATACAGTACAGCTTTATTTTGCTATTTTATTCTTTGGGTCATGTTGAGTATTGGCTGGAGACGCTGACTCACGCTGATCTGAAATCTGCTGCTCCAGCATCTCTCTGCCGGCCCTCCTCCCACATGGATGCACATTGTAATGTTGTCATTTGAGCAGCAAATTCCTACTGTATTTAATCTTAATACATACTGTACCAGAAACAGATGAGGTATTTGAAAAATATATACGTCTTACTGGAGCTAGCAGCTGTACAAGGATTGGCACGTATTGCTGCAGTTGTATTAACCCCTTCTGTGTTGGAATGGTTACGTGTGTGTGTGCTATTAAAGCAAATGGACGAATCACTCTCTCTTAAAAACTTTCAGCACAATGCTTCCCAGGCAACAAATTCAGTCCAAGTTAGTACACATGAACATTTCCTCTTTAGTGGCGAACCAAACTTCTGCACTTTCCATCTGTTTCTATTCTTTTGACTGATGTGTGTCACTCTTTAAAGCCCTGAGGGAAGCCTGAGGTTAATTTGAATGTAACAGTGGGCCTGCCAAGACTCAAGCAGGTTTAATTCTCAAACCTCTGACTCACTTCACATTTGTTCTGTGTGTACAGTACCCGAAGATTTAAATAACAACCCTGCACTAATTAAATTCAGTAATAATGTGGCGAATTTTCAATGAAGAAACAGTGTGAGATAACTGGCATTTAACTTTTTTTAAGACACAACACAGAACTGTAACTCACTAATTTAAATATGAACAGAACAACATCTTGAATAGTCCCTGTTATAGACGCGTTCTTTCTAATGACCACAGATATGAAGATGATCTCTTTTTTCTGTAGCCAGGTACAGAGACTGAGTTGTTAGAATTCTATGGCTTACTCCAGGGATGCGTAAACTGGGGGGCATGAGATTTTCCAGGGGGCGCGGCAGTTACAGAGGCCCATGCTCTCCCCCAAGGCATTAAATAAATGCCGGGGGGACCGACGCAAGGTCTCTGTAACTCGCTTACCTTGGGTTCCAGCGACGCATCATCATGGCAACGCGGCGTCATTTGACTCCAGAGCCAAGGTAAGGGGGGGATGAGCAGGGGACAGCATTCAGGGGGGCGCAGGGGGAAACATTTGTGCACCCCAGGCTTACTCAACGCACTACCCAGTCCAATTAAATTTACTATAAACTATATTCATTCAAGTATCAACGATCTAGATGTGATGATCAACAAAGCAGGACAAAACATTTAGACAAATATCTACAGCAAACCCAGAGATTGTAATACCACTTTGTTACAGTATCTTCAAACTTTCCCCCCATTCATCTTTAAAAGGGATTACCATTCTAACAATTAACCAGGGTTGCAAGAATGTGCAGTTGTGGCGAAGACAGACATCAACAGATGAATTTAATGGCTAACAAATTTGTTATCGGAGGCTAATATGCACCTCACACCTGGAACAATCTACCTGAGACTCCCAAAGCCACCACCAGTCTAAGGCCAGAACCCCAGTGGCCACTGCGGAACGCACTATGGCATGCTCGCCACACACCACAGGCCCCAGTGGCTGTGTGTGTGCAAAGCACTGTGACGCGTACGCTGGCAGGGAAGACAAGAATGTTGTCTTCCCGTGCCGCGATCATGTGGTCGGTGCACACCAATGGAAAGGCATATATACAGTGCATATTTTGCTATATATACCATCAGGGTTTAGTCATTGTTACTCAACAGCTATAGCGATTTACCCTCCTACTTTTCCACGGGTTATATTTTATATCTAAGCACTGTATATATTACCACTGTTTCGTCGTTCTCTATTATATAATAACATTTTATTATTTTTGGCCAATGGTTTGGCTTTTATTAGCATCTGTTTCCCCAACACGTGGGAAGCATTTACTACGTTATCACACCTATCACACTATAAGACGTGCATTTATTTAACTATTTAGTGGTATGTCAATATCTACCAATAGACAGAATGCAGTAAACAGGGCCCTTTGGGTGATTTCTTTTGCCATCCTTGTTTGGTCTCATTATGGTTACATGTGTTCCCTGTATGCACCAGTCTTTGTCCACGGATATTTGAATAGGTGAGCGGTGAAGTCTATCTGTTGTATTCATATATAAAGATGAACTGCACATATGCCACATTATCTTGACAAAGGTTCGAGTTACTGACCGTAACATCGATCTCTGTGGAATAACTTTGTTTTATACCAGGACCTCTGGAGTGCAGGTTCCTTCATCGTCTTGGAGGACGCACAAGCCATACATATCACCCTGCGGTGGGTTGATTTCTGTGCACCCGAGGCAGCTGATCGCAGTCCAGTGAGTGCACCTATCATGGTATATAGTGCAGGGGAGACAAGAGGGAAAATCATAGCGTAACAAGGTATGAACTGGACATATAACACATGGACATAGACAAACATGCACATACAACAATAACAGATAGGCTGACTAATATAACAGAGAATTTATTTAACACAATAAAATGCAATGAACCAGTGAAGAGCAGGTCTAGGATCCGGTGTGTAAAACCGGAATCCTATTTACAAGAAGTCGAAAAGGTACAGGCAGGTGTATATTGTGAGCGTGGTCCGGCGGCAGCTGTTGGTGGACACGTGGCGCTCGGGGAAGACTGCAGACACTTCCTCTGATCTTGTATCAGGCTATGCGTCACTATGGGCAGCTTCTCATGATGCCGTCCGTCCGCGACCGGAAGCGCGTCACTGTGGGCGGGACCAATTCCCGGAACTCACTTCTCCTGTTGCTGTAGCCCGTTGAATTCTTGCAGAGGTCTTCTCTTGTTGTGTTCAATGCCAAAATGACAACTCTCAAAATGCCAAAATGCCCAACGCGTTTCGTGCGTATGCGCACTTCTTCAGGGGTTATTGACACAGTTCATGAAATCTTTATATACTGACAAGGAGAACACCATTGGTTGGAGAAATGCCTATTGAATAAACTTGTGATGGCCATAATTGGTTGGAACTCCTGTCAGTCATGTCCTGTGCAAATGCAGCCTAACATACATAAAATACAGACACAAAATACACCAAAAAACACAAAATAACACATCATAACTTAATTATCCTAACTGACAAAAAATTATCATCCTTATATATATAACATGCAGTTATGACATTATTGCCAATACACTGATCTGTCCTATATTGATGTAACAAACGTTTGCACTTTAAAAACCAAATGGCACTATTAGATGAAAGTTACAAATGATGCTATTGGATATCATTATAAATTAACGTCTTTTAAAATAGATTTAAAAGATTGTTTTATAAATTTAAATAAGTGTTTTAAAAGATATTTATAAACATATTATATTATTAAAAAATGTATTTATTAAAAACGTTATTGTGATGCATTATATTAAGACACATTATTATAACAAATATTTTAAAAACCATTATTTCAAAAAGACTGTATTTTATAAAAATATATATATTTTAAAAGTTTTATTTTAAAAAGACGCCTAGATCGAAATCAATGTTGAGACCATTAGGAGAGAGGGTCTTCAATTCATAGATCCAGTAGGCTTCACGCCTACTGATCTGATTTAATTTATTTCCCCCCCTCCAATTTACCTGCACAGTCTCTATTGCTTGGCATCTTAGTCCAATTGGACTTTTATTATGGTGGATACTAAAATGATGCGAAACAGTATGTGTGGTTAAACCTCGCTTGATATTATATCATATACCCTGAAAATATTTATAATATCAAGCGAGGTTTAACCACACATAGTGTTTCGCATCATTTTAGTATCCACCATAATAAAAGTCCAATTGGACTAAGATGCCAAGCAATAGAGACTGTGCAGGTAAATTGGAGGGGGGGAAATCAATTAAATCAGATCAGTAGGCGTGAAGCCTACTGGATCTATGAATTGTAGACCCTCTCTCCTAATGGTCTCAACATTGATTTTGATCTAGGAGTCTTTCTAAAATAAAACTTTTAAAATATATATATTTTTATAAAATACAGTCTTTTTGAAATAATGGTTTTTAAAATATTTGTTATAATAATGTGTCTTAATATAATGCTTCACAAGAAAGTTTTTAATAAATACATTTTTTAATAATATAATATGTTTATAAATATCTTTTAAAACACTTATTTAAATTTATAAAACAATCTTTTAAATCTATTTTAAAAGACGTTAATTTATAATGATATCCAATAGGATCATTTGTAACTTTCATCTAATAGTGCCATTTGGTTTTTAAAGTGCAAACGTTTGTTACATCAATCTAGGACAGATCAGTGTATTGGCAATAATGTCATAACTGCATGTTATATATATAGGGATGATAATTTTTTGTCAGTTAGGATAATTAAGGTATGATGTGTTATTTTGTGTTTTTTGGTGTATTTTGTGTCTGTATTTTATGTATGTTAGGCTGCATTTGCACAGGACATGACTGACAGGAGTTCCAACCAATTATGGCCATCACAAGTTTATTCAATAGGCATTTCTCCAACCAATGGTGTTCTCCTTGTCAGTATATAAAGATTTCATGAACTGTGTCAATAACCCCTGAAGAAGTGCGCATGCGCACGAAACGCGTTGGGCATTTTGGCATTTTGAGAGTTGTCATTTTGGCATTGAACACAACAAGAGAAGACCTCTGCAAGAATTCAACGGGCTACAGCAACAGGAGAAGTGAGTTCCGGGAATTGGTCCCGCCCACAGTGACGCGCTTCCGGTCGCGGACGGACGGCATCATGAGAAGCTGCCCATAGTGACGCATAGCCTGATACAAGATCAGAGGAAGTGTCTGCAGTCTTCCCCGAGCGCCACGTGTCCACCAACAGCTGCCGCCGGACCACGCTCACAATATACCCCTGCCTGTACCTTTTCGACTTCTTGTAAGTAGGATTCCGGTTTTACACACCGGATCCTAGACCTGCTCTTCACTGGTTCATTGCATTTTATTGTGTTAAATAAATTCTCTGTTATATTAGTCAGCCTATCTGTTATTGTTGTATGTGCATGTTTGTCTATGTCTATGGGCCTCATGCAGTAAGCCCCGATAAGGCTTTTTCGGCATTTTATAGCCGTTTTTTGCCCTCCTGATTCAGTAAGCCCCGATAAGTGGGAATTATCGGCAACTTTTTTTCCGAAAAAAAAAATTTCGCCACCCGGCTGCCGATAAGCCACTTATCGGGACTTTTTTTTCCCGCCTGAATTCAGTAAGCCCCGATCAGCTTTTTGGTGCTGATCGGCAGGCCAGATTGGAGATTTTATGGCCAATCCAGCCCGCCAACTAAAGTTGGCAACTTGCTGAAGGAGAAGCATCGGCAAGGGCGACACTTAGGAAAAATCAGCCCTTTTTCCTGCCTGTGATTGATGCCGGGGGTCTCCGGAGCTGATACCCGCACCGGATCCCCCCGGCATGCATCCGAGGCAGGAAAAAGGCATTTAAAAGCCACTTCATTACCTTAGCGGCTAACCGCTAAGGCAATGAAGGGGTTAACCCACCGTGCCAGCATTATTGTGGGTAGCGGGGATGGGTGAGGGGGGTATTTGGCCCTGGGTGTGAGTTTAGGACTTGCGGGGGGGATACGGGGGCACTTAACCCCTTCACGACCGTAGCGGTTAATACCGCTACGGTCCTGAAGGGGTTAAGGCCTCCCGCTACCCACCCGCAAGCCCTAAACAACCACCGTTGGGGCTAATGCCCCCTTTACACCCCCCCACTACCCACAATAATAAAAAAACACACCCCAGCCCCACAATAACTACATAAATAAATAATTAAATAATTATAAATATATATATATATATATATATATATATATATATATATATATATATACCCAACAACACCTATACCCCCCTAACATACAGTATAGTAATGGGCAGAATGACTATTATCCACAAATGGATAATAGTGCAGTTGTCCATTTAAAATACTTACACAACAATAAAGACATTAAATACATATAGCACTCACCCATGTCCCACTGCCACGATGAAGGCCATCCTCATCTTCATCCTGCCCATGCCCCATCCGCTTCTGCAAAACAAACACAAGAATTACAACATCCAAATTAATGTCCCCTAACCCCTTAATCACCATAGCGGTTATTAACCGCTACAGTTATTAAGGGGTTAAGCCACTATCACCCACATACCCTCCCCCACAAAGCCCCCCAACCACCCTCACCCAATACCCACAGGGGAGTCCTACCAAATACCCTTGGGCCTAATACCCCCTCCCCCAGCACATACAGTACAATAATGTGCCAAATAACTATTATCCACATAGGGATAATACATTATTTGGCCATTATTAAACACATTCAATACCGTTAAAATGTAAAGAAAATTGTACTAACCTCATCAATAAGAAGTCTCCGTCGCCAGCATCATCCTTGGGGTCCGTTGCCAACATTATAAATAGCCACAACATTTGAATATCATTAACATAACACTGAACCCCTTAATCACCTTATCGGGTACTAACCTGAAAGGTAATTAAGGGGTGAAGCCATCCTGCAATGCCTACAACAGTTATGCATAACATCCTCAGTGAAATAAAAACCAATTGCCTAACCAAATTCCATTTAATCATTCAATCTGTAGGCTCACATGCCTCATAAAACATTGCATTTACAGTGTATACATGTAGCATAACATGTAAACTGCATGTACACGCTGCAAATCAATGTTAACAATACAATAATCCCACTCAAATCGCCATACATCACAAGAAGTATATTATTTAATCCAATAAACTCACCATCAATGAATTACCACACATCACTTACATCCCTAAACAATTAAAATACCATCCATAGCAATTACACAATGAACTAAAGCTATCCTAACAGAGAACAACTTCAAAACATAGACAAAAGTACACCAACAATTACAATATACTAAAGCAAGGCTTTCCATATCCTACTGTACGGCCTGGAAGCCCAAAACTTACATCTGTCTAAAAATAAAATACATTTAGCACACATCAATGCATAGCCACAATGATTAACAATACAGAATAAGAAGCTTTAACAACACTATCATTTCTTACCCTGTATATATATCTGTACACATACATACAGACATACATACAGTGGGAAGAAATTATATGCATTATAAAAAATGAAAACATGAAAAAGCAACAACAAAAACAGTTACATTAAGAACATTTCTTTATTTAACTTAACATTACTTGCCCCCACCGACTCCCGTTGATCAGCTTACTCACGTACCAATCCATGACACCATCCACGACACCATCCACGACACAATCCAGGAACAAATCCACGAACCAAACCAGGAACCAATCCAAGAACAAGTGCAGGAACCAATCCAGGAACCAAGCCACGAAGAAATCCACGAAACAATCCACGACACGATCCAGGAACAGGAAACCATAAAAGAAAAAAACATAACAAATGAAACATTAAAATAATAAAACATGACAATCAAGGGTTGTACTAGTTTTATTCTTAGTGAATCTGTATTAAAATACCTTGTTCCGGGGTCTTCTTGACGTCCGGTGCCACGCCCTGGTCTTCAATCTTCAGGAGGGGGTCCGTCCTCCTCGGCGTCTGCCTTCAAAATGAGACGACATAGGCTTTTAAAGGCCTATGACGTCACATGTGTCGTCATATGGTTCCCACGGCCCTGATTGGGCCGTGAAAACCATGTGTTTTGGCCGATGTAAAAAAATTGATGACGTCACTTAAAGGCAATGCCAGCACAGCCAATCAGAATGGCTTTGCTGCTATTGCCTTTAAGAAAACGTCATGAAATGACACATGGCCGGACTCACATGGTAAGCCAGCCAATCAGAGTAGGGATGGAGTTCCCACGCTCTGATTGGCTGGCTTACCATGTGAGTCCGGCCATGTGTCATTTCATGACGTTTTCTTAAAGGCAATAGCAGCAAAGCCATTCTGATTGGCTGTGCTGGCATTGCCTTTAAGTGACGTCATCAATTTTTTTACATCGGCCAAAACACATGGTTTTCACGGCCCAATCAGGGCCGTGGGAACCATATGACGACACATGTGACGTCATAGGCCTTTAAAAGCCTATGTCGTCTCATTTTGAAGGCAGACGCCGAGGAGGACGGACCCCCTCCTGAAGATTGAAGACCAGGGCGTGGCACCGGACGTCAAGAAGACCCCGGAACAAGGTATTTTAATACAGATTCACTAAGAATAAAACTAGTACAACCCTTGATTGTCATGTTTTATTATTTTAATGTTTCATTTGTTATGTTTTTTTCTTTTATGGTTTCCTGTTCCTGGATCGTGTCGTGGATTGTTTCGTGGATTTCTTCGTGGCTTGGTTCCTGGATTGGTTCCTGCACTTGTTCTTGGATTGGTTCCTGGTTTGGTTCGTGGATTTGTTCCTGGATTGTGTCGTGGATGGTGTCGTGGATGGTGTCATGGATTGGTACGTGAGTAAGCTGATCAACGGGAGTCGGTGGGGGCAAGTAATGTTAAGTTAAATAAAGAAATGTTCTTAATGTAACTGTTTTTGTTGTTGCTTTTTCATGTTTTCATTTTTTATAATGCATATCATTTCTTCCCACTGTATGTATGTCTGTATGTATGTGTACAGATATATATACAGGGTAAGAAATGATAGTGTTGTTAAAGCTTCTTATTCTGTATTGTTAATCATTGTGGCTATGCATTGATGTGTGCTAAATGTATTTTATTTTTAGACAGATGTAAGTTTTGGGCTTCCAGGCCGTACAGTAGGATATGGAAAGCCTTGCTTTAGTATATTGTAATTGTTGGTGTACTTTTGTCTATGTTTTGAAGTTGTTCTCTGTTAGGATAGCTTTAGTTCATTGTGTAATTGGTATGGATGGTATTTTAATTGTTTAGGGATGTAAGTGATGTGTGGTAATTCATTGATGGTGAGTTTATTGGATTAAATAATATACTTCTTGTGATGTATGGCGATTTGAGTGGGATTATTGTATTGTTAACATTGATTTGCAGCGTGTACATGCAGTTTACATGTTATGCTACATGTATACACTGTAAATGCAATGTTTTATGAGGCATGTGAGCCTACAGATTGAATGATTAAATGGAATTTGGTTAGGCAATTGGTTTTTATTTCACTGAGGATGTTATGCATAACTGTTGTAGGCATTGCAGGATGGCTTCACCCCTTAATTACCTTTCAGGTTAGTACCCGATAAGGTGATTAAGGGGTTCAGTGTTATGTTAATGATATTCAAATGTTGTGGCTATTTATAATGTTGGCAACGGACCCCAAGGATGATGCTGGCGACGGAGACTTCTTATTGATGAGGTTAGTACAATTTTCTTTACATTTTAACGGTATTGAATGTGTTTAATAATGGCCAAATAATGTATTATCCCTATGTGGATAATAGTTATTTGGCACATTATTGTACTGTATGTGCTGGGGGAGGGGGTATTAGGCCCAAGGGTATTTGGTAGGACTCCCCTGTGGGTATTGGGTGAGGGTGGTTGGGGGGCTTTGTGGGGGAGGGTATGTGGGTGATAGTGGCTTAACCCCTTAATAACTGTAGCGGTTAATAACCGCTATGGTGATTAAGGGGTTAGGGGACATTAATTTGGATGTTGTAATTCTTGTGTTTGTTTTGCAGAAGCGGATGGGGCATGGGCAGGATGAAGATGAGGATGGCCTTCATCGTGGCAGTGGGACATGGGTGAGTGCTATATGTATTTAATGTCTTTATTGTTGTGTATGTATTTTAAATGGACAACTGCACTATTATCCATTTGTGGATAATAGTCATTCTGCCCATTACTATACTGTATGTTGTGTATTGCTGCTATGTTTATTGGGGGCATTTGTCCCCAATAAACATGCTACTATGCGTTAACCCCTTCATTGCCTTAGCGGCTATCCGCTATGGTAATGAAGCAGCATTAATGTATTTTAATAATATTGTGCGGAAGCAGGAGGCCCCCTGAGCATTTATTTGTGGCTCAGAGACCCCCTGCCTCCCGAGTTACAGGCCCCGGTTTGGGCCATCGGTTACAGTGTGGACGCCATGTTTATTGCGGGGACGCTATAAATATGGCGGCGTCACTGCCACCCGATGACACATACCGGGGCTTGTAACTCGAGTAGCAGGGGGTCCCTGCTCCACAAAGCAATGCGGTTCAGCTCAGGGGACCCCCTGCTCACTGTACAGTATAATTAAAAAGACATTCATGCTGCTTCATTACCGTTGCACATAGCCGCCAAGGTAAGGAACGAGTCTTTATTGATGTGTGTGTTTTATTTATACTGTACATATGCAGAGGGTCTCCGGAGCAGAACCGCGTTGGTTTGAGGTCCGGGGACCCCCTTCCCCCCGAGATACAGGCCCCTTTATGGGGTGCCGGTATCCCTCTGGTTTGTTTACAGGTCGCGGTCACGTGATCGGGACCTTTAAACGCCGAGGGATACCGGCACCTCATAAAGGGGCCTGTATCTCGGGGGGCAGGGGGTCCCCGGACCTCAAACCAACGCGGTTCAGCTCCGAAGACCCCCTGCACATGTACACTATGAGTAAAAGTTGTTTTTAAATACTTTTTTTGGTGCCGATGTTTGCGCTGAGAGAGCGGCTTGTCTCTCTCAGCTGCAAACATCTATCGGCACCAAAGGCTTATCGGGAGCCTTATCGGGAGCCAGGCTGTATCGCCACAGGTCATCGGCAGCTTTGCTTTCGCAGTGCTTCGGCAGGGATCGGAAGGATTCGGCCCTTACTGAATACTGCGAGGGCAAATCGCCCAAAAAAAGCCTTTTCGCAATTCGTGCCGAAAATTTTGTATCGGGGCTTACTGCATGAGGCCCTATGTGTTATATGTCCAGTTCATACCTTGTTACGCTATGATTTTCCCTCTTGTCTCCCCTGCACTATATACCATGGTTGTTGCTGTGGAGCCTGCTGTCTAAAGATTGGATCATCCTCCATTGGACACTGCAGCTATTCTTTGGACTCACTTTTGTTCTTTCCATTTGGACTTTGAGGCGCCGGTCTGTATTGTTCTTTTGTGTTTTTCACTAATTGTGTTTGGGTTAGTATTCCTGGCAGCCTTGCCCCATTTAGGCAATTATCACATCATTTATGGTTATTTATCATTGATATTTATTGTTGTTCACAAGCACTGCACACATTTGACATTTGTTTGTTTTTTAGCGCTATATACACCATTCTTTTTTCAGCTAGTGAGTGCACCTATACCTTTCTACTCAGACATTGGAATTGGATGGTCATAGACAGTTAGTGCTCATGTTAAAACAAACAGATATAAGTATGGGCAAATAATTACATCAGATGTACAATAAAAAATTATATAGTACTACAGTATCAATGTTATGGTCTTTAATAACTGTGGCACAGTATTTTGGCCCAGAATTGTACAAGTTTTGCCTATATTCATAGATCCCCTTTAGAGTTATTTATTAAGGTAACCAAAAGGGGGTAGGTAGTATACTTAATTTGTGTGTTAACAACGTTGATGCATATGGTACACCTTGGTAGCAACAGACATCATAGGGGTTAATGTTATGTCTACCGTAGGGTTCTGTAATAATAGATAAGTCAGGAGCCAATTGTAGAAAAAATTAGTAATGCGAACACGATGAGGTATTTAATGCATTATTAACGGTCGTGTTAATTCCCGTATCACATCCGGGTAAATTACTACCGCAAACTTGACCTCGGTCAAAAATTGCGGTAAAATGTCCCTTTTTTTTTTTTTACTGGGTTCGATATTAACTCAATTTTAATGGAGTTTGATGTATCTAGGCCATAGTTGGATAATGTTTCATTTGGGTGTTTGTGTTTGCCTTCCTCTGGATCAATAATATACAAATATTAGTATCTCAATCGACTAAATTTAACATGATGTTGAACGCAAAGGAAATGTGTATTTTTTCAACCTCATCCACTATATAAAGTTTATTGGCTGCAAAAGTCTTAGTACAAAATATTTGTTTTTTTGATAAATCTATAAACATAAAACCTGGTTTTGCAGCCAAAGACTTCTGCACAACACACAAGTTTATTAATCTGTAAGAGAGGGGCAAAAATTCTTTCAAATGGGCTTTATCTTTATGTTCTGTGTAATTCATAAGTAGCTGTCACGCTCTGTATTTTCTACACCCTGTGTGCTATTGGTTCATGTTACACATTACAAGAAAGCCCATCATTGCTATGTTCCCGGAATGTTGTCAAATAGTCCAAATAGTGACAGTGAAACTTTTTTGGAGGGAGGGGGGAACTGGGGGGAAGGGCAGGAGTTTGACTTTTCTGAAACATCCCATGTTTTACCTACCTGGTCATGTTATAGAAGGAAGCTCCATGAAAGTATATTCCAGGAAAATGATTGGATGTTGCAACGTCCCGATGTTTGGACTGCAACGTTTTTGCTACCCTGTCATATTATGCTTAAGTGGAAAACTATTTGCAAAAACATTCCAGGATTTTTTATTTTATATCATTGGAACCATGACATTTCAGGAAAACTTTTATTTTTCCCTCCAGTCTGTCATGATATTGGTCTCCTACAACCTATTTGTTATTTGATCATATTATGCAAAAATGGTGGGCTCTTTACCAGAACATTCCTATACATTCTTAATTTCCAAAATGTGGATACTGTAAGTTCAAGAAAACTGTTGTTTTATGCTTAAATTTTGCTTAAAATTTTTAAATAACCCCCCCCACCATCCCCCCGGGTTCCATATCCATCTCTCTTCCAGAGCCAGGGAGAGGAGGGTACAGCACCAGACCGTCTGACTGTATCTATAAGTTTAATAAATTACTTCAAATCTTACAATGTCAAAAAGGTATTAAATCCCTATAAAATTATTCTAAGGGCATTCACCCTAAATTCATGTTACTTGGTTCACTTGTGTTAGGCCTCGTCCAGGGTAGAAGTGAGCGCGCTGGCGCTTGAGCGCCGTGACGTCAGGCGCTCATGTTGATTGGTCGATTCCTGGCCAGCTAGTTGCGAGCGTAGGGGGGCGTGCCCATGACGGCACGTGAGCGGTTTGCCCTCATTGCCTGAACCACGCACGTGACCAGGGTAAGCACGACAAATACAAAAATATTTGTCTCGGCAAGCATTGCGCCTCTGCACGCTCACACGTGTACGCAGCATGGACCCAACAATTTACTTTCATTGTTTTGATCGCGCGCTGAGCAAGCTCTCAGCCTGGACATGGCCTTACATCTCGCACATTTGTGGGAGCGGTTCTAGTTCTTTGTGCTGGCTTTGCTAAATCTGAAAGATGGATACACAAAACTTTTAGCCTTATTTAGAATGCTGTAAATCTAATTCTTAGTGAAATACAGTGGCTGAGATTGAATGTTTTCCTTATCTGGCATTAATGGCTTTGCAGTATATTTAGCCGGGGCCTATAAGCTGATGTCTCTTAGTGGCAGTGCCAGAATTCAGAACATTTGTTGAGAAAGTCAGTATATTTTTATACAGCGCCACCAATGTATGCAGCTTTTCACAAAATAGGCATTAGAATAAAACGAAATATTATACAATAAGTGCAAGAAGGAAGCACACAGCAGAATTACCTGTCCTGGAACACTTACACTGTAAGTGGTGGGTTGGGAGACTAGACTGTTGGGCAGTAGTACTCAAGGTTTTAAGGATATCCCAGCTTCAGCACAGGTGGCTCAATGTGCTGAAGCTGGGATACCCTGAAAGCCCAACCTGTTAGGGCGTCTTGAGGACTGGAGATTAGCACCACTGCTTTAGGGGAAGTGAGTGCAGTGGGTGTCCAAGAGTATTGGTAAGTCATGAGACCAATTTATTTAAATTCTTAACTTGAAGGTACTGTAGGGTTTTAGATTTGACTAAAATATGGAAAGAGAAGTGTGCTGGCTTAGTGATTTAATAATTAAGTTTATTATATATAATGCAATTGGAAAGCTTTGTTTTTCACTCTAACCATGCTGTTGCTAGTCTGCTCAATGCATGGACCACTCTATTGCGTGGCAGCTGCTTTCATAGTTGGCTTTTCCCTATAGTGGATTGTTAAGCTCACCTGTGCTGACTGCTGCATTTCTGCTTAAAATGTGGCTTAGTGGGGTCGGATTTTATTTGCAGACACACAATGAAAAAAGGACAAAGGTCATTATGTATCCACTAAATCCCGGGACCGAGGCAGAGGGACATGCAAGCAAATACCTCTTTCAGTTCATTGAGTTAGAGAGAGTCGGAGAAAGGAGGGATCAGCGTACTGTAGGTTTAGCGTAATTTGTTTCTCTTCTCTTTATCATTAGCTGAATATTTAAATGGCAAACATTGGAGTCGTGCGACTGAGCAGCAGCCAGCTCTGTTTTGCTTTGATATCATTTTGTTGTTTAATTGTGTCATCACTTTCTTTCATCTGTTCACTGCTTCCTCTGTTTTTGTGTCACTGTGAATTGTTCAGTGTTCGATCCTCACAGCTTTAAAAGCAGACGGGACATTTGACCTAGTCAATGCATTTCGAACCTGACATTCACTCTCAAAACGAGGTTTTCAAACAAACGTTCTTCTTTGTACGAAGTTGAATCTCTGGAGCTTACGTAGTATATAAAGATCACTCAATTCTTATTCCCACACACTAGTACTTTATAGCCAGTGTTGTACTGTATAGGCTAGTTCAGTGTTTCTCAACCCAGGCCCCATGTAACCCAGTTGTGCCTCAGACTAACCTTAGGGTGGTCAGACTAATCTTAAGCGGACTCCGTGGAAAAGACAAATTGTGTGTTCTTTTAGTGTAACAAGTTAAAGCAACACCCTTGCTCAGCTTACAGTTGAAGGGCGGTAAAAAGCTCTAGCAGTCATCTTTTCTCTTTATACTTTTCACTTTTCCTGTATCAACCCAAATGCTGCAATATTTTATGAACGTACTGCAGATTAAAGATTTTGCATTACATTTAAAATAACAGGAACACGGAATTTTACAATTACACGTAGAGTCAACGATAACGCTGTAATTGTGTGTAAAATTAGATTGTAATCAGATAATTATTTTCCGTTTCTATATCCGGTTCTATGTGAACTTGAAAAATGTGACAATTGATGAGATAATGGGATATTCCAGCAATTGGAAAATCTCAATAGAGGTGACCTGTAAAAAAAAAAAAAAAAGTTGAGAAATATTGTGCTACTCTATGCACATATGCGGTTGCTCAGTAGAATACATCCATTGGGATATTAGACGGCTGGTACTGTACATACAGTTCTTCAACTCTGCATTGAAACCACCCAGTGCTCTACCAGTCTCCAAGTGCAGGATGAACCATCAGCAAACTAAGCCTATCAGCTCTGTGGATCCAAGAAGAAGTTTATTAGAATATACCAGGGGTCTCAAACTCACTCCCCGAGGTCCACCAACTGGCCAGCTTTTATGGATATCCCTGCTTCAGCCCACGTGGCTCAATCAGTGGCTCAGTCGAAGACCTGTGATGAAGCAGGGATATCCATAAAAGCTGGCCTGGTGGTGGCCCTTGAGGATTGAGTTTGAGACCCCTGCCCTATAAGCAGTCAGGTAATATTTTCCTAAATATAAAAATGATTGGGTTCAGATTTTATATATGAACTGTTTTACCTGTTTGTCTTGTTAAAAAAAAAGCACACAATGGTCAATCATAGCATATTCTAGAGAAGCTATTAGGTTCTAATTGCAGAAAATAAAATGAGCACAGCTATATTAATATTAGGCTGCAACATAATTTCTCAAATTGGAGAAGTTCAAATATGTTGAGGTTCTCTTCACTAAAGTAGGCAAATAAGGGTGGGTAGCCATGGCCACGTCCAAAATGATTATCATTGTGTTGTTTCAAGAAATAGCCTACAAGGAAAAAGGGCGGATCTTAAGTGGTACCCACATGATTGTACCGTGTAGGACTTACACATGTAATGAAAGGGTTAATACAAAGCTATACATGAAGGAACATATTTATGCCAGTAACGCATCTACAGATGCATCTGATATTGTAGTATTTTAACTTTATTTTAAACTATACTATGCTTTTTAATGATTGAAGGGAATTTAGGATGGGATAGTATGGGTGTACAGTAATGTTTCTACATATTATAACAAGAATGACTGTCACAATGGACGGAACTTATCAACAATTTTATATTTTGGGGAACTAGATTGAGCACACAAGTTGAGCAAAATAAACTGACATTTATTTCCTTGATAGAAAGACACACGAAAACCTTAGAATACACTTAATAAAAACACTTACTGAAGAGGAGAACGGGATAGAATGTCCAGAAATAAAACAAAGTGCCAGAATATTGTCCTTTAAGGTGCAGTCCTGTTGCAAGGGGCGCACTTGGCCAATCCAATATGTCCTTGAATAACACAAAGTTCAATCTTCATGGTGGATGACATCGGATGCTGTTTGAGGCTTCGCGGTACATGAGCTTCCTGTTTCCCCCCGGAGTCAGAGGGCCAGCACTTCTAAGGCCTCAGCCAAGCTTCCCGCTGGCGTGCTGAGTCGTGCTGTGGCTCAGGGATAGCGGGTGCTTTCCCTGGCTTTGCGGGTGCTTTCCCTGCACGCCATCAGGGGGCGGGCCGGAGGCAGGCCAGGGGTGGGCCAGTGACGTCATGGCGCTGGTTGCCCTCATTGGCGAACCGCTCATTTGACCGGCCCTGCGCTTCAGCAAGCGCTTGAATTTCAAATTTACCTAAGACCTGCGCTTCCGCGCGCTTGCGGAAGTGTAAGCAAGCCCCGACTAAAGCCGCTCTAATTGCGGCTGTAGGGGCTCAGTGCTGAGCCGGAGCGGGCCTCAGCGCGCCTCCGCCAGCAAGCAGGTAACATGGCCGAGGCCTTATGGTAAGTAATATATTGCAAGTTTGTAAATGTCTTTTTTTACAGGTTTTTACATTGGATGTGTTTTTTTAATTATGTATTTTTGAACATTGACTGATAATATATTAATCTGTACTACTTTAGAGTACAGATCAATATATTATTAGGACAATATTTGGGGGACATTTCTGGCTTTGTATTGCTGCTGTTTTTTGCAATGTTAGTTTATTATGTGGATGTAATTGTTTGGTATTTTTCAGCTTGATTGAAATAAAATGTTTGTGATATAATGAGTGATGTATTGTGTTGACTAATGCGTTTAATGGTTGTTTCTGATATTTTTTTTAATTTTATTTCTTTGTAGTTTAATATTTCAATTAATTCATTAATGTTGTATTAATTGTTCTGATTGGTTACTGTTAGAATAATTTTTTAGTTGGTTTAGTAATTAATTGGTTTAATTGATTACTGTTTGTAATAATTCTGAGTTTGATTAATTAATTGCTTTGATTGGTTAATGGTTTAATTAATTAATCAATTGTTGTTATTGCTTGTGTTAATTGGATTAGCTGGCTACTGTTTTTATTTAATGAAGTGTGTTTTTTTGGGAGTTTTTTAATGTTTTATTATTGTGTGTTTGGTGCACAATGTATTGTATTGTGATTAGAGTGCCCATTGAGTGCTATCGAGGCTTATCATGCCCCTATTATTATATGGGTATGATGTACCACTATACTACTCAATGGGTACAGGGTGGGTATAGTCAGTCTGGGGTGGGTGGATAGGCCTCCCGGGGGGTAGCGGGGCAGGGTGGGTTACCCCCTTAATTACTATAGCGGTTATTAACCGCTACGGTGATTAAGGGGTTAGGGCCATTAGAATGTCTTTATTATGTATGTATGCTTTCTGGCAACGGAGGACATAGGGACCTGCTGTATCATGAGGAGGACCGCCAGCATATTGCTGTGGTAAGTAGAACTGTATTTATTTACTTTATTTATGCTGGTTAATGTTTAATAATGGACAAATAATCTATTATCCATATCTGGTATTAACCGCTAAGGTAATGAAGGGGTTAAGTCCACTCACAACCCCCCCCTCCCCGCAAGGCCTAAACACCCACCAATGGCCAAATACCCCCTTCACCCACAATAAGCCTGGCACGGGTGGTTAACCCCTTCAGTGCCTTAGCGGTTAGCCACTAAGGTAATGAAGTGGCTGTAAAGTCCTTTTTCCTGCATCGGATGCAGGCAGGGGGGCTCCGGTGCTGGTATTAATGTGTATCAGCTCCGGAGACCCCCGGCACCAATCCTATGCAGGAAAAAGGCCAGAATTTTTCATAGTCCCGACTTATCGCCGCGTCTCCCCACCAATCTGCCAAAATTTTGTGGCGTATTGATTTGGGGATAAAATCGCCATTTTAGGGCCGCCATAGGCGAATCACGGCTACTAGAATCGTGCATGTTTTTCATCAGTCCGAAAAGTATCAAAGCGGCTTATCGCCGCTCAGTCGGCGATTTGATTTTGGTCAAAAGATTTTTTGGCGATACAGGCCATTATCGCCCACTTATTGAGTCTTACTGAATGAGTAGCTATTTTAGCTGATAAGTGGTCGATAAGTGCCTTATCGACGCTTAGTGCATGAGGCCCTTATATGAAAAGATAAATATTTCATATAACATTTGAATATTTTTTTTGGGGGGGGATACAGAGAAAAGGATTGCACTTGGTGTACAGATGTAAATGGTATGTACTTAATTGGACTGTTTTGGTACGCATAAAAAAAGTGTAAAAGTTCATCAAAATTGTCTGTCAAGTTTAACAGTGCATAACTCCCAGAAATGTCTGTGTAGGGGTGTTCTGGTTTTCCCTCTGTACCTCCGCTGCAGGGCGCAATCACGGGAGGTGCTGTGAGGGAGCATTCAGAGGTTCCGCGGCGGCCCGATAGCACAGGGCGCCGCCATGTTGTTGGGCATTGCACAATACTCAGACGCGACCAGGAGGCACGGAGAGAGTTTGCGCATGCGCAGTGTAAGCGCGCGAATGGCTGGCCAATCACCAGGAGGCTCTGCAGTTAAACTACAATTCCCATGAGCCTCAGCAGAGCCACCTGACACCAGGGAACGAATAGTAGTGCAGGGATTGCTGGCAGGCAGGAAAGCGTGGGGGAGAGACCACGCTAGCCGGAGGAGCAAGGGGAGAGGTTGTGTGTGTGCAGGGGGTCAGTGACCCACCTGCGTAGGCCAGATTTCCCCTCAGGCCCCAGTGTCACCATAAGCTTGTGGTGCTGCAGGGACGCCCTATAGAGAGAGACACCTATCCCCTTACTGTAGTAGCAGATAGGGACACAGTGTTTGCGGAGCTGCGGTGTGTGGACAGTGGTTTGGCCTCAAGCTGCTGGACATCCCCTACTCGTGAGAGACTGCGCTGGATCGGCAGATCCTTTTTGAAGTCTGTTGCCGACTGCAGTAGCCGGAAGGTATTTAATAAGTGCACCAACACCGGTACCATCAGGCGCTGATCTCACCTTGGGGGAGGGTTCTTTGGGGACACTGGGTTGAGTGACCAAGGGACTGAGTGTATATAAAAAAATATATATATATATATATATATATATATATATATGGGACACAGTGTGGGGTGCACGCGGTGGTGGGAAGGACATTACTCACTGAGGATAGTGGCCAGGCCACTGGTGTATGATTACTGAATATCAGCTGTGCATGTACTGTGGTTATATGTGTGTTATTCTTAATCAGCGGATGCTAAGGTTTTGCGGTTACTTATTAGTTAAAGGTTACAACGTTGAGGCTTGTTATCATTATTCTTACCTAGGGGAATCTTACTTATTGGGGATCCTGGGTAAGTGGAGGCGCTGCCAAGTACATTTTGTTACCCCAGGCTCCCAGTTAGCAGAGGCCCAGATCTCGCTGAGCCAGTAGGTATATACAGCATTATTTGTCGCTCTAGATCAGCAGGAAAGAGGGCTACATGTGTCTAGAGCTTGTGTGTGTGTGGAGGTGCTGTGGTGTGCGTAACAGTAGTGTGTGTGTGTGTGTGTGTACACAGAGGGGGCGGCAGTGTGGATATAGATATCTGCAGTGTAAGCGTACAGTATATAGAGGTGGTTTCATGTATTTACCATTTTATTTTAATTAAAAAATCTATTTAACTATACAAAAGTGTCTATTATTTATGAAAAAAGTCTACATTTAGCCTATAATAGTAATAATCCCCGCAGAACAGGGCATTACTGGCCAATAATGCCCTGTTCTTCAGGGATTATTAATTATATGACTAAAACATGCGGTATTATGATTACTTTGACCAGAATCGATATTTTTAACACGTTCGTACATTTTATCGATATTTTTGGCGGTGCAACGTTAATGTAAGATTCAATAAACAGAATGCACTTTTTTGGGGGCGGTAATACCGCATTTTTAGGTTACTGCAGCTTGATGTATCTGGACCCTATTGTGATACCGTTTATGTATTAAAAATGAACAAAGAATAAAATCGCAGTCACAATATTGCAGAAGGCAATGAGCATGTACTGTAGAACACAGCATGGTTTCAGATAGAAAACAGCCTTCGTGTGGCAGGCACCCATCCCCTGTTCTTGCGTTTGACATCACTGCCGGACTGTGTCGTTATTCTGGGGGCGTAGACGGAATCCTCTGGTGTTGCAATACATTAATCATTTTTAACGCAGAAGGTGTGTTCTTTTGGCGCTTTGAACATCTGAATTCTTATGTTATTTATAGAGTGACTTAACTTTTGAGAAGTGACGACCAACTTATATTTGTGTGGGTCTCCCCATTGTGTAAAAAAATTAAATCCAATCTGAAGTCTGTGCAGCTTATACTGAAATGCATTACAGGACTTGCATGCCGAGTATTGTAATATTTTATTTTTAATATAAGTAAAGTAAGGAGATAATACAGTAACATTGGAAGAGGCTACTATATACAGTAAACCATGCAGTGGCGTAGCTAGACATTCGCGGGCCCCCGGACAAAAGACATTTCTCCCCATCCTCTCCCTGATACTCTATCTCTCCCCATCATTATCTCTCCCCCTCATCATCAATCAATCATTCTCCTCATCATCTCCCTCCCCCTCCTCATCATAATATCTCCCCCTCTTTAAGGTGACCATTTTAAAATGTAACATGCGCCCACCCATTTTTTTGCCACACACATACACACACGAAACTGGGAGATCTAGGAGTACTCTGCAGCGCCACGTGTTGCCAAGAAGCCCTGCTCTCCTCCAACCGACTACAGCTGTTGTAATGTGATCAGCCCGCGCACCACAGCCAGCATCCGCCTCTGATCTCCTCCAACCACTGCTTTAATCCTACCCGCACAAGCCTGTCCCAATCTGAAGAGAGACAAATGGGCCGACCGGGGGGGGGGAGGGGGGAGAGGAAGCCGGCCCACCAAGAGCGCAGGCCCCCGGGCTATAGATACGCCCCTAAACCCATGTGGTTCCTCTAAGTCTGATGAGTTGACTACATTCTCACTTTTAAGCTTCCAAAATCTTGCATCAGTTCAATAAAGTGGTTACAAGCTTAATACAGAGTCGGAACATGGTTTGAACAGCCAATCAGGTGGCTGTTAACCATTTTGAGGCTAAATGTGACGTCACAAGCCCTATTTAAGGCCGCGACGCCTCATTTGAGCCCAAGAAGATGACGAGACAACATCAGTTGGGATTTACCATGGGGTTTTTTTGGATTGACAGATGAAGATAGAAGATAAAGAAGATCAAGAAATGGTGACAGATGAAGATAGAAGAAGGTGATTAAAGAAAGAAAAAAGAAGAAGATTTGGGTACCTGATCCAGATCTTCATGGCGGATGGCATCGGATGCTGTTGGAGGCCTTCAAGGTACGTGAGCTTCCTGTTACCCCGGGAGTGAAGGGCCACCGCTTCTAATGGTAATATATTGAATGTTTGTAAATGTCTCTTTTTACAGGTTTCTTTATTGGATGTGTTTTTTGATTTTTTTGGGGGAGCCACATTGACTGATAATGTATTAATCTGTACCACTTTAGGGTACAGATGTATACATTATTATGACAATATTTGGGGGGCATTTGTGGCTTGGTATTGCTGTTGGTTTTTTAATTTCAATTTCTTATGTGGATGTTATTGTTTGTTTTTTTCCTGCTTAATGGTAATAAAATGTTTGCGTTGGGTGTTCGTTTGTAATTAATGTTGTATTATGTTAGCTAATGCGTTTTATGGTTATTTCAGATATTGTTTGAATTTATTTCTTTGTCTTTTAATGTTTACATTCATTAATTGTTTTGATTGGTTAGTGTTACTATTCATTTTGAGTTGGTTTAGAAATTAATTGGTTTCATTGGTTAATGGTTTAATTAATTCATTGTTGATGTTGTTACTGCTTGTATTCATTGGATTAGCTGGCTACTGTTTTTATTTACTTTATTTAGGTATGCTAATGCAGTGTTTAATAATGTTTAATAATGGGCAAATAATCTATTATCCATATCTGGATAATAGTTATTTTGCATATTATTGTACTGTATGTGTTAGGGGGGTGTATTTAGTTAGAAATAATGTTTAGTATTTTTGTAGGCACAACATTGGTACCGCAGGCCCGTGGGGACCCCGGGACGGCCGTGGGGTCAGCCGGGGACACCCGTGCGACCCCCAGCCTCCCTCGGGGTCAGCCGGGGACACCCGCTGGCCTGTTGTATGGGTGTTGCGAATGCAAAAATGTAAAGCAAGAAATTTTTCAAAATCCAGCTTTTTTTGCGTCTACCTTGAGCTGACGTGTTCTGTTGAACGCAACTTTCGCGTACGCTAAGGTTACGTAGCTTAGTGCATCCCATTTAAGGGCAGAATTTAAAGCAAACAGAGTAACGAACGAGCAAAGTTGGACTTAGAAAAGTTTCCTGAAAAAAAGTCAGTTTTAGAGCGCAAAGTGCCTGTTTGCGCGGCTTAGTGCATCGTGTTCAGCGCGACATCACGTTCTAAGAGCACTTTGCGCTCTAAAAACGACGTAATGGAGCTTACTGCATGACCCCCATAGTCCTCAATTTAAAATGTGAGGAAACAGATTAATTCATGGGCATTGTCATCTACTTCAAACAACTAAAAAGTCATTAGGGATGTCCAGAGTATAAGAAATAAATCTGACTTCAGAAAGTATAGCTAGCCCCGTTTCCCAAAGCGACTGCCTCTCTGCAGAAAGAACATTTATATTAGCTACTCCAATTTTAATTGAAACACATCTTGATCGAAGAATCACATTTTTTTTTCTCTTCAAACCTGTGCAAGACGTAACCTGAATGTAGCAAGTACAATAGCTTTCAAAGATGAAATACACGGTTAGGCTCACTGCTTTGGAACGTGCATCACTTTATAACTTTTTTTTTAAACTTATCTCCTTTAAAGCTTAAACAATCCATGTTCTTTGAGGGCTAGGACAACTGCTTCCACCTTTGCACGTCACCTAGGGTTGTTGTATAAATCCAACTATCGCTGTCAGAACGTGCCACTGAGAGAATATGGAAGTTATTCCCACATCCAAAAAGAGGGGATCACTGCTGGACAACGTGATGCTGTGTGCCCACTCACAGGATTCAAGCAACAGGCTGCACAAGACCAAAGTTCAGCAGCTGGGTATTTTTCCTTATGGGTGCTGTTACTCCTTTTATTTTGCCAATACACTGTATTAGCTCCATTATCAAAGCCTTGATCTTTGTAATCTTTTATGCCGATGCCAGGCTCATTTAATTGTGAAAGCAACATTTTCATCTCCTCATCAGTCTTCTGGGAAAAGTCGAAGAATTCAATGAACCTCTCTACTGAGTGACCCAAACTTGTATTACTGCTGTGTGAACGTGTCACAGAACAGGGACATGATGTTCTGTGTGCACAACCTCCGGCCTGGCATTACATAGAAAAATACATTTATCTTCCCTTCGTCTAGAGCATGCTTTCCGCAAATTCATTTTGGGCTTCCCAAGATACGTAACAAATCTGAAGTCTTCCTGAATCGTGGCTGTTCTACACTTTTTTGAAATGTTCACACAGCCTATTTTCGACTGGTTTTAACTGATTGGCCGGCAAAGCCGGCCAATCAGAGGAACAAACTTACTCGTTGGTGATCCAACGAGTAAAAAGAAAAACCGGTGAAACTAAAATATAAAATAAAACTTGTCAAAGTGCACTGTAAAATAAATAAAGTGCACTAAATTAGGGAGGTGAGTTTCAATAAATCCAAATTAGGGGATACAAAGCAGAGCACTCCATCTACAGCCCACTGGGAGGCAAATTCTGACACCGTCCCAGTGGACTCAGCATGAGCATACTCTGCCCGGATAATGTTCACACAGCAAAGGATCAGTATACAACAACACTAACGCAATGTCTATTGTGTCCATTTCCATTCCTTTGTGAACTCTCTCTCTCTTTGGATGCCAAATTCCTTGGTACTAAAAACATTGTTACAGTACATCGGGTGATTGTTCAAGGCAGCACGTTTCTCAGCTTCTCTTTGTACTCTTCCTTGTACACGCCAGTGTCCCTATTGTGTACTACGATAGACTTCGGAAGATGTCTCGAACTCCCAAACTTTGCTGTGCGGGCTGCTCCTTTCCAGTGTTGGTGGTCTGAAGTTTATGCCACATGGTTTTTGAGAGATGAAATCCTTCTTGCATGCAGAGAAAATTGCCAGGTTTGCTACTGTCAGAAGAAAAAGTAAGACAGGTCACAAGATACAACAAATGTTTGCCAGCTCTCCATACAAACCAGTTTCATATACTGTACATTTCTCACGACTATTAGATCTTTTTGCATATGAAAGAAATTCGGAAAATTAACGTTCAGAATGATTTCCCGTCATTATTTTTCAGTCTTTGATCCACAGAGCACTATCCTTTCTCTGTCTTTGCCTTTCAATGTGTCTAGTCTCATAGCTGGATCCTTTAGCGCAATATTGTTTTCTAAAATTTGAGTCTACTTATCTTTTTCGTTGTGTGATATAGGTTTGCGTTCTAGGAAAGGGGTGCGCATACTTTTCAGTCTGCGCCCCCCTGCCTGCTCTATGCTCGTACCCCCTCCTTGCCTTGTCTCTGGCGTCAAAAGATGCTACGTCGCCGAAGACAAGGTAAGGGAAGTTGCAGAGGCCTCACGCGATCACCCTGCATTTAATTTAAATGCCTTGGTGGAAGAGCCTGGGGCCTCTGTGGCATCTGTAACCCCTACCCCCACCCCCCGGAAAATGTTGCGCCCCCCTGTTCTAGGATTCACCGGAACATAAGCCTAGATACATCAAACTGTGTATTAGGGAAAACCTGTGTATTAACGTAAAAAAATGCATTATTTGTGTGGCCCATGCATGTATGTGTAACCCATTGTGGGTTTTCAATATGCTAAAAGCTTTGCTAAAATTCCTGACATCTGACTTTATTGTGGTTATATTTATATGTCCATGATTTATGATTTGTTACTCTAATGCAGAGATGCAGAGTTTAATACAGGTGTGGGCAGCTCCAGTCCTCAATGGTCACCAACAGGTCAGATTTTCAGGATATCCCAGCTTCAGCACAGGAGGTGCAGTCGAAGACTGAGCCACCTGTGCTTAACAGGGATATACTGAAAACCTGACCTGTTGGTATCTCTTGAGGACTAGAGTTAACCACCCCTGGTTTAGTTTGCTGCGCTGTGCAGCTTCTGCAGTGATAACCAGTGAATGCAGACAGAGACTTAAATATAACCTCAGGGAAACGTATTGTTTGTACTTGTACAAAATCCAGCATAACATGGCAGGCCAGCTGTGAGGTCAGCATAGCACCTTCTTACTCTTTCCTAAAACGGACATGCTCAGTGGGCCTGAAGTCATGAACAAAGATTCACAGGTACAGATGTAGCACCTGCGAGAACATGTTAGTCCCGCCCGCTTGGTGCACACAGCTAATTGTCTGCTGCCACTGGCGCGTTGTGTGCCCCGCTGCAACACGCCAGCGGGAGTTTAATGTCCGCCTACATCTGTATCTGCTCCGATAGGGAGACAGATTCTGTTAGAAGATACTTACTTTCATCTGCTGGTTATTGGTAAGCTCCAAGTGTGACCATTTTAGTTTCCTGGAGGTCATCAATTGGCTCATACAACTAAATAAATGACCAGGTGGAGGCACTGAAGCGAAAATTTGAAATACACAGAAGTACAAGCCGTAGGGCTGAATCATACTTAACCCCTAGTTTAAGGAACTCAGGACCATCCAGCTATAACAGGGTGACCCACTTGGCAAGGTACTGTACGTCACTGCTGAGTATCCCATATTAAGCGGAGTGGCATTATAATACCACAAATAATTACCACCTGCTACAGGCAGGCATTAGCTTAGCGTTATAACTTATACATACACACCATAATCTTTCTGATGCTATCTACAATGCAGCCCTTTGGGATTATGGTGGTAAGTGGCATCTGAAGTGACACACACCTGGATGAATACGGGGGGATAGAGAGAAGTAGTGGGAGAGAGAGACTCAGACAGAGGGATGGAAATACAGGCTGTGAATGGCAGAGAATGGCAGAAGGAGATGTATAAGGCCCAGGGTATTTAGAGAGAAATACCCTAGCAGGGCTCAGTGAGGAGAAGGTGATACAGAAGTACAGTTTGAGTAGTAATGCAATTATGGCTTTGTATGAAAAGCTATGGGGAGACTTACTGTAGATCCCCCGAGTGACCGGACTTATGCCATGCCTGGTTTAGTCTTACTTACTATGCTCATTACATTTATTTTGCCTAATTTCCAGTCTGTTTTGGCTGCTTTTAGAAAATTAACACAACCCACCTTCTTGCGCTGATGCACATCATTTCATAATGAGAGGACACAGGGGCAGGACATAAAGTTAGTGTTTTAGCATATAGTGGCTCTACCAAACGTGATGTGTGAAACAGATTACACACGTTGTGCTTGCACCACCATTCATAAGGTAGGAGATATTTTGCAGCCACAGACATCACTCCCTTAATGTGGGAGGTGGCGCGTGATACATATCTGACTGTAGTGGAGGGGTTTTCGGGATCCTGGTACGACTCCCATATCCTGCGTCAGTCTTCTGTTTGATTATTTTGATTCAGGCAGAATGACGGGTGGAAGGCTATTGTTTAAGGCTACAAAAACAACAATTACAAAGTCATAGGGACAAGCAAAGTATTGTGTTGCAATCCCCTCTGCTAGTGTGCAACAACATAATATTCATGGATTTGCATTGCTTACTAATGTGAATGTTTTTTTTCTTTCTATTAGGTGACGCAGGATATGGAATCGGGCTTTGGCCCTCAGTGCTGTGTTTACAGGCTCTGTGGTTCTAAACCGTTAAGTATAATTGTTAATGCTTGCTTATTAATTCCCTACAGAATATTGTTGAAGAGTGCTTGAACTTTATTTTCTTCGGTGTGTTCAAGGTATGCAGACAATATACTACTATAGTTTTTCCCACATGTACATTTTCCTCCTTACCTTACCTTCAGGGCTCTCCACTCATCTGCATCTTCCCTACATATCGGCTTTCTCGCTATGCCCCTGCTCGTCTCCTTTCCACCCCTTTCACCTTTACTTCTCTCTCTTACCTTAAACCTTTTTCCCTCACTGCCCCTTACCTGTGGAACTCCCTCATACTTGGTATACGCCAAGCACCCTCTCTCCCCACTAAGACAAACCTAAAAACTCACCTTTTTAATGATGCATCCCAACAGCCTGCACTCACAGGTACTGTCCCAAACCCACAGTCACTCCTACCAACCATTGTGCCCAGGCACTGACATCTACTGCACTTATTCCCTCATCTGATGTCTCTGTTTCCCATCATACCCCTTAGATTGTAAGCTCACCGGGGCAGGGATTTCCTTTTCTGTTGTCTGATCTTATTGTACTATAATTCCCTATACTGTATTGCCTCTCTTCTAAAGCGCCAAGTACTACTATGGGTGCTATATAAAGATATACATAAATGTATACATGTAAATTAATCATTTGATAAATGCATACTTGTACCACTTATCCATTTGGATTGCAGAGGACAATGCAACATATTGCTCTGAAGTTCAATGTTGCACTCAATGGCATTTTAATAATTTAATATTAATAATTGTAATTTTTTTCTTCTAAACAGACTTATTTTGCCTCATGGGTGTATTTCTCAATACTATTGTTGCTTTTGAAAGTCTTTTCAACGGCTTTACCAAGCACTTTTCAATTGAATACAGTAAGTATACTGTTTTGTGAGTTCACTTTACTAGGCCTACATTAAACTCTATTGTACACAATATGCTTGGAAAGGCATCGCTCATCTATTTTTTGCTATATCCTGGATTATGTTAACTGTTTCGCATACATATAGTGTATTCCCAAATGGAACACATTCGCAGTGTATAGTTTATCCAGTCCTGCTTTACCATTTGCATTTCATGTGCTTTAATCTATTAGTATAATGCATTAAGAGCTCCAGAATCGGTGCAGTGGATCCGGATAACACTGTAAAGTTGTAATAATTTAGCTGCGATAAAGATACATTCAAATAAAACACATTTCTACACACAGTACAATCACATTGCGCACTTACCTTGTCTCAAAGTAGCTATAAAATTAGGGTGAATCCGGTGCAGGCTACAGATGTAGTAAAACTCACTGTCTCCGGTGCCCCTGTCCAAAAAGAAAAAAAGTCAGCGGCACTGGAGACTGTGTCTGCCACAGCGATCATGACACCGAATATAGTTAGTCTTGCTACATCTGTACCTCACTAATTACTTGCAGGGGTGTGACTTACACTATACTGGAGTGTTCTTTAACACAAACTCAGCTGACCACTCCTCTACTCACCACTGCAATGACCACCACCACTCCCTCTGCTACTCACACTCCCTCCACTAACTTTCACTCTCTCACAACAATCACACACCCTCACAATAATACACAGTTTAATGCCACACAGACAATTGACAAACTACAGAAAACCATACAAAATTAATCACATGAGCACAGACCAAGACAACAACAAGCACAAGACAACCCATTCACATATTGCAAAAAACACTCAAACTCCTTAGGCCTAACAGCACAGCCAGCGTGTTTGCAGAAAACACGTATTTACGTAGGTTAGCACATGAGAACGCATTGCTTGCTTTTACTACGTTTTCCTGGTACTGCGATGTTAATTGTAATATTTAATGGGATTTTTCTTCAAGATCGCGCAGCTATTCTGACTATGGAAATGTTGATACATACATCCATATTTGCACATTTAGAACTGGCGTTTCTTCTGTTTTACCAGCTGCGATAATTACAACGATTTAATGGAGTTTGATGTATCTAGGCCATAGTGTCTCTATGCTGAATTGATTCACCAAAGAATTGTGACTGCTTCCACTTGCCTGTCTCCACTCAAGGGTAATTAATTAGCTGTACCCACGGTAGTCTTCTATCAGAACACTCTTATCGACCTGCTATTGAGCTCATATTCCACCTATCCTATTTTTTACTTTTGCTGATGCGATTGCTACCTGCCCTTATAACAGACTCCCGTTAACCATTTGTCTGCCAATCCTTTCCTGCACCAGCTATCACTCGTCTATGTGAAAAAAAGCACTATTGTATGAAACAAATAAGATTATATGCTGAAGAGAAGAAGATTATGGAACGCTGAAATAAAATAACTTATCAAGTATCATGTCAAGCTAACTGAAATAAAACCCTCACATTTAACAATAAAAAAAATGTTCTCTGCAGAATTCTGTAAATCTATTTTCTGGAGAACTACTGAGAACATTACATTGGCATTAATTGCTATCATTTTTCTACATTCCTCATTTCCTGTCCTTTTTCTGTGCATTAAAAAAAACTTTGCTAGTAGTCTGTCATTCTGGCAACTTTCCTAGACAAATTTATTAGGAGAAAATGGAGAGAATTTAGTGCTCGTTGATGGACCTAAAGCGAGAATACAGAATGAATGAACTAGAGGAAGTGACACTCCAGATGACTTGTTTAGGCTTAACGTATTAGCAAACGCAGTTAGAGCACCAGGCTGTGGATGTTAATTTAATCACCGGGGACCCCATGCTCCCCAAGATACTTACATCATATCTAATTAAAAGGTCCAGCGTCACATGAGCCAGTAGGAAGCCGCAAGGAGTGATTTCATTGCTTCCTATTGGTCCATGGGTCTTTAAAACAGACATTTGCCGGGACTGCTACTGGCAACCCCTTTAGAGGCAAGTATCTTGGGAAGCAGGTTGTCCTCCCCAAAAAACAAGTAATGCTAGTGTAGCCCCTGTCCCCGGCGGCTCCTAGAGACCCCCCTCCTTTGTGGCAGCGCGGTCGCGGGTGCCGCCGGAGCCAGCGACGTACCCGCCGGCTGCTTACAAAGGTGGGGGCCGGAGCAGGGAGCGGTTCGAGCCTTAGGAGGCTCAGCGGTGCACCCGGCTAGCGGGGGGCCGCCATGGTGATTGCGCGCGCATGCGGCGTGATCGCGCATGCGTGGATGAGGCCAGGGAGTTGCAGCGGCCATTGAGGAGTTGCGCATGCGCAGTCGCGCACGCGGCCCCAATGTAGGGATAGCCTCCACGGGACTACAATTCCCAGGAGGCTAAGGGGGGAAGGTACCAGGTGCCCCAGAGTAGCCAATAGGGCTAGAGGATTGCCCTGCAGGAATATAGATACGCCAGTTGGCGCCAGGAGAAGCTAGGGGAAGGAGGTAGGGTGCAGGAGTCAGTGACTCCCTGCACTAGGCCAGCAGCCCCCAAGGCCCCAGCTAGCCCTGAGCCACCCAGTAGTGTGAGTTGTGTCAGGGACAAGCCCCAGGTTAAGGAACCTGCCCCTTATTATCCAGAATCAGGCCCCAGGTTAGGGACCCAGCAGACGCTGCACGTCCATCCAGAGGTTTGGGCTCAGACCTTCGCCGTTGCTGCAGCAGCCATCTGGGTGGGATCGCCCCAGACGGTAGTTCCTGTACAGACGGTAGTTCCTGTACAGGTAGTTCCTGTATTATGCTGACATCAGGATCCTTTGTGAAGTTCCTTGGCAGGCCCGAGCACCGGAGTGCCTGGCAGGTAATCAACAAGTGCACCAACGAGTCATATCATATTCACACGGGACATAGTGGCTGCGCAGTCACACATATCTATCTCACTTGAGGGTGGGGTAATACTGTGTGGGGTTACTGGACACTGGGTGGGATCATCCGGTGGAGGTGGAGGTAGTGTCCTGCGAGACGCAGGGGTTAGTGTTTCCTCTAGGGAGGGACACCTGTTGATATACTAGCCTATGCTAGTTCAGTAAAGTCATTCGTTTGTTACACAGGCTGTGTGTGTGTGAAGTGATATACAATTGTCCTGCGAGGAACCACTCCCCCCCTGATGGGAGCCATCGCAGGTGGAGGCGCTGCACCAAGTACGAGGTTATTCATATTGTCACACGTGCCCCCGGCTCTCCGTGGTGGAGGCTTAGGCCTCCTGTGAGCCTAACAGGTAAAGCACCACACTGGGTAATGCCTATAGATCCCCTCACCTACACCCTATCTGCGATTGGGGGGGGGGGGTATGGGTTACACTACTTTAAACCCACAGCTTCTACCATTCAACATAGCTACATCTTAAACAGGCTGTACAGTATCATACATTATTATGAGAAAATCTCATTCATGACGATAAGTGCAGATATACTGTAGCAATGACTGTTTGTCTTGTTAGGTCCGATTGCAGCCTGGATAGATTAATGCTGTCGAGGTCCGATTTGGATGTATGCACCTCCCACAGCACGGCTGCGGCAGACACTGTCGCCAGCGCACGGCTGTTTGCTTTTCCGGCTGCAGCGTGGGGGACAGCAAGTCTAGCTACATCTGCACAGATAGGAAAAGTCTTCCTCAGAGAGATTCCATTTATATGTAGAAAGATATTAGTTTAACCTCAGACAGGTTCAAATTCTAATGAAGTACAGTGTGATACAACCACGCAACAATGCCACCCCAGTGCCATGCCACATGGGGTGAGCATGCAGGACGAGAAGCAACTGTTGCTCCAAGTCTGCTTCAACAATTTGGAAGACATTATTTATGGCAGTCTTAGAGACTCGCAACTCTTACATTTACTAATATAAATGATTAATAATAAAAAAACGAGAGTAAATAAATTGACTATGAAGAGACCTACCTTAGCTGGTGGCTTAGCGGTACCCTACCTGTTGTCATATTTTAAAGCGGCTCAATTAAGCCAGATCACACAATGCCATTCCGACCCCAAATTAAAAAGATGGGTAGAGCTCGAACATGCGGCTTGCTTCCCTTTAGAGCTTAACAATCTGATTTGGCTACCTAAACCATCAAGGAAAAACACTATTTTACCGCTTACCTCAATGGCTAACTCCATATCTGTTTGGGAAGTATCAAGATTAAAAAACTCACTCACCTCGGCAAGTTCTCTGATGTCACCCATTTGGAATAATCCTAGCTTTGCACCGGGTCTTATTGGTCACAATCACTCAATTTGGAAACAAAAAGGCTATGATAGACTCAAAGATCTGGAGGGCTATGATCTAAAAATTAAATCATTTGACCATCTCAGACTAGAAAAAGACATTCCCCACGCTGAATTCTAAAAATACCTCCAGCTCAGATCATTCAATAATAAATTCGCCCCATACCCCCCATTGACGAATTTTTAAAAGTACTGTCAGGCAGAAACCGACACTAAGGGACTCATATCTACGATATATGGAGAGGTAATCGAGTCTGCAGTTTCAAGGCAACAATTACCTTCATTTCGTATCCAATGGGAAAGGGACCTAGGGGAGACCCTGGACGACGCAGAGTGGAATACTATATTCCTCGGAGCCGCAAAATGTTCGATATGCCCCACACTGAAGGAGAACGCATATAAAGTTCTTATGAGATGGTACCTCACCCCACTCAAATTATCTAAGTTTGTATCAGGGTCCTCCCCACTGTGCCCTAAACAATGTGGAGGAACAGCTGACCTGTTACATATGCTGTGGCCTTGCCCGCTGATATCCCCGGTATGGGAAAAGATCAGAAATTGGATCCAGAGAATATTCGATCTCACTATTCCCCCAGACCCTTGGCTGTTTCTTATGAACAGACCCGTAAAGGGCCTATCAAAATCACACAATAAACTAATTGCACATTTTGCTCTAGCTACGCGGTGCGAGATCGCAGCATTATGGAAACGCCCCGATATTCCAATTATCCCAAAGATTCGGAATCGTATTTGGTTTATCTGCCAGATGGAAAAGTTAACGAGCTTAGTTAACGACACTGGCGACAATTATCTAAAAGTCTGGCCTCCTTGGCTAGCCCAAACAGACATCCCTGGGTTAGAGCATAACACAATTTGGCTATAATAGTGATAAATGCATCCTCCTTCTAGGGCATGAAAACCAACCCCACACCTAGAACCTCACACTCCATATGACCAATCATTTATACTACCGCAAGGCCTCGTTAGTTGATACACAGCCCTTACGCCGTCTCGATGTTCCCCGGAAGCAGATGTATCTTTAGCCTCGGATCCCCCATCCCTCTCTCCTTCCCCCCACCCCCTCCTCTACCTCCCCCCCACATTTTTTTCTCACCCCTTTTATAACAATTATCATTTTACCCCAGTACCTTACAATACGAATGACGATTCCCTCTCATGTGGTTAAGTAGGGCTCGAAAAACCATGTGAGCTTGTTATGCTTATGTTATTGTATATTCTATGCTATCCCGCTCAATGTGCACCTGATGTGTTTTTTATGTATATCATGCATTTATTTATTAATAAAATACAAGTTATAAAAAACAAAATAATATTGCAGGTACACACAACAATTTATCCCAATGAATCCGTATAGCAGTAATATTTTGCATGCATAATGTTTTTATTCCCTAGACCAGGGGCGGCCAACTCAGTCCTCAAGGGCCACCCACAGGTCAGGTGTTAGGGATAACCCTGCTTGAGCTTCCTGTGCTGAATCAGTGGCTCAGCTTCGACTGAGCCACCTGTGCTGAAGAAATGATATCCTTTAAAACCGGACCCGTTGGTGGCCCTTGATGACTGGAGTTGGCCACTCCTGCAGTGGACCTACATTCTCTTTACTGCGCTCGCAGATCCTCAGACCCAACCATTTTATTAAGTAGGATTCCCTCAATATTGTCTGCTACCGATTGTTTTTTTCTTCTTCTTTGCTATTGCTATTTACCCCCTCTTCCCTATACTCCTTTCTTTGCCCTAACACGTGTAAAATCACATACAAAAAAAAAATATATTATTCCCCACTACATGGGAGACATCGCAGCACACCTCCTTACAGAATACTGCTCTCGGAAGACCAGAACAAAAAAAACAAACGAAAAATGCTAAAATCTACTTTATTGCTTTTAGGAAAACCTGAATTAAGACATTCATAGACTCAGGTTAGCACTGCTTCTAGACCCCCTGTGTTTACAATCTCCTGACGTTTTAGAGGGGAATCAAGTACACCAAAAACCTTATTACGGACAATCCTGAATTTGGAAAGAAATGGCACTTTCCTTTCAGTACTAAACACGTTTGCTTTTTTGCTGCCCCAGCTGTTGTACTTTAATCTGCCTCCTCCAGCTGCAGTGCAGGGTAACCGCTATTCAATTCAGATATGTTTTACTTGTGAATCGCATGCGGCCCACATTGTCAAATGAATGTTTTCGGATCCTACGGTATGTCAGCAACACCAAAAGAGACAATTAAACAAGAGGCTCATGGAGCACAAACGTGCTGTACCAGACAAAGGACGACAAGACAAAAACAACGTCGTCATTGCTTACATTAATGACACTTGGGCTTCCCCCTGGATCTTGGATCAACTGCGGGAGCAACAAGGAGTATGGTGGCTCACGAGATGCTTCTTACAAAGGAGACACATGAAACAATGCGACGTGACGCACTTACAAATTAAAGGCCTCAAAGAGAACGGACTATTTGCCTGGTGGTATGTCTTCATATATGAAATACCAGTTATCCTTTGGAATGTTTATTCACAACTTTCCCGTTTCTTGCTGAGCAACATCTAGTTATGACCCAACCCGCTCTCCGATGGGCCCTGGAAGTGGCCGTGCAACTGATATTTGTCAGATAATAGGATCTACGTATCAATCCAAACAAAATATTTGCACTTAGACACACAAAATCCCATTTTTTTTTAATGCTAAAGGCTTATTACATTTCTAAAACTTGTCGCTTTTTCCTCCGCAATATAACAAAGATACGCCCTTTCCTCTGTTGCTCGACTGCTAAAACTCTGACTCAGGCCCTCATTCTCTCCCGTCTTGATTACTGTAACCTCCTGCTGTCCGGCCTTCCTGCCTCTCACCTGTCTCCCCTACAATCTATCCTAAATGCTGCTGCCAGAATCACTCTACTCTTTCCTAGATCTGTCTCAGCATCTCCCCTCCTGAAATCCCTCTCCTGGCTTCCAATCAAATCCCGCATCTCACACTCCTTTCTTCTCCTCGCTTTTAAAGCTTTACACTCTTCTGCCCCTCCTTACATCTCAGCCCTAATTTCTCGCTATGCACCACCCCGACTCTTGCGTTCTGCTCAAGGATGTCTTCTTTCTACCCCCTTTTTATCTAAAGCCCTCTCCCGCCTTAAACCTTTTTCACTGACTGCCCCACACCTCTGGAATGCCCTTCCCCTCAGTACCCGACTAGCACCCTCTCTATCCACCTTTAGGACCCACCTTAAGACACACTTGCTTAAAGAAGCATACGAATAGCACTGTGAACATTCTGAACACATGATACATAAAGCTTGGCCCCCTGCAGACGCACTTACCAGAACTCCCTCCTACTGTCTCTGTACGTTCTCCCTACCGACCAATTAGATTGTAAGCTCCTCGGAGCAGGGACTCCTCTTCCTTAATGTTATGTTTGTCTAAAGCACTTATTCCCATGATCTGTTATTTATATTATCTGTTATTTATTCGATTACCACATGTATTACTACTGTGAAGCGCTATGTACATTAATGGCGCTATATAAATAAAGACATACAATACAATACAATACAATCAAAATTCCCATATCTCACACAGATTGTTAGCTAGATTTATACTACATCAGGACTAGCAGACTGTTTTGTGCAAATGACACAGACACCACATATAATATATCCTTTTGTAACGTATGTGTGTTGAGTAATATCGAAATTTGGTTCAGTTTTGTTTTTTGTTTGTTTTTAATTTAAGGAAAAATGCAAAAAAATACAAAATACAAAACATGGTGTGGATTTGTTTCTATTTTTTTGATTTTGCTTTAATTTACAAGTGGAAGTTCTCAGTGCGAACGGACGCAAAAGTTTGCATTTTCGTGTACTGTATACACATTTAAGAAAAACAAGTGCGTTTTTTTCCGAAGTCTTACAAATGTGTGAATAGTCTAAAATGCTAAGAAACGCTGTTTTGACGGCAAACTTGAATTTTGGCAATAAAAATAAATAAACAGTCACCCATCTCTACACCCCAACTTTTCCTTTGAAGTAATTAAATTGCAAACTCATAAGTGCCTTCATGTACTGTAGTAATGTAAAGAGATCAAAACGGCTCAGTCAGTCATACAACTATTTTGAATATACAGTACTCTTGCTTAAAACATACTGTACCATGATCGAAATAAAATATTGGCTCAGTTAATGCTGGTTCATCAATTTATAGTGGTAAATAATGCACTGACAAGAGACTTCATCGCAAGAATAATATGACCCATGAAAACATGAAGGAATTGAACCACTTTCTTATATGCCGACATATATTATATTATAATCTCTCCCTCTTTCCCTCTTCCCTCTGTTTGTAGCAGCCCCACCATTTTTATATTTTGTAGTTGAATTCTAGAGATATCAGTTGCTAAAAATGTGCCTCCCGGGGAGGTTAAAATGGCTGCTGTCATTCATACAGTACTCTGTAAAATAACAGGTTTCCATGGAAACAGCTGTTGCCAGTGGAAAAAAAAAAAAAAAAGGTGGAAAAAAAAAAAATGAATAAGATTGAGAAAACGAAAATTTAGAAATCGACCAGCTCTTCATAAACAGGTTTTGGTATTACTTTGTTTTTTTAAGGGGGAAATGTATATAGTTGTGAACGGTTGTTTTATAACCAACAACATATTGCAGCATTCCTGACCTTGTGTGGGTTTGTGAAAGTCACCAATCTTTGCTGTGAAAATAACCGGGTTTTGTGATGCTCCTAAACTCACCCATTTTTTATGCCACTATCAGCAAACTTCAATCTCGGTAAAATCGTGGCACGTGTAGATTTTGTAAGGTTTGGGGTATATTATTACTTTTTCATTGGGCTCTGCACACCTCTACGTCCAAGTTACAAAGTACCCTCTTTAGAATTATCATAGAACGCAGGATGTCACACAATACAAACAGATCACTATAACAGCTTTAGGGAGTCTTATTCTTCCCTCAGATATTAACTCTGAGTCATACGTGACTTTCTGCACCAAACCCCAGTCTGTCCTGGTGCATAGTTACAGTGCACTATATTTCTATGTTTATCATTTAATCCCACACAGTATCATCTACTTTATCATCAGTTTCCTCTATTCTTTTGCCATTTGTGTTAAAACATGGAAGAAATAAGAAAAAAGAAGTTTAAATGAAACCAGTCTTGATTGCAATACTACGATCAACTACAATGCTTGGCAGCAAGCCAGGTACTGTAAGCCTAAGGGTCAGCCCGGAGTGACAGACTGCTAGCATGTCAGGGTCCATGAATTAAACTTCCCCTCTCCACCCAGGAACTCCAATCATGATAATTTAGGAGGTATGCGTGTCATTTCCATAATGGGAATAAAAACCAAACCTAATTACTGATGAGAAGCAATCAGAAATGGCATAGGCTGGAGTGCACGGAGCCGGGAAAATGCCATGTATCCAAATGCTAGGAGACAGATATTACATTTGGGGAAAGTAGGTTACCCGTGTTAAATATAAAACCGGAGATATCATTAAACCATACACCTGAAGCTTGGACCTGTTTAATCAGAAAAGACAGGCCTTATTACGAAATAGTGATTAACATCAGGTAGCACAAAGGAGAAAGCCCTCCAAGATATTTTGGCCAGACAAATAAGCTTGTGGTGCCGTCTTAGTATTACATTTGGCGTCGTGAAAATAAGTCCATTTTAACTGTGCATTAGGGCAGGTGACGCCACGGGGTAATATGATGTTGCTTTGCCATGGTAACGTGACGTCACATCACATCGGGACATCAGAACACCGGAGACAAGGTAATGACAGGGGGGAGGCGCGAGCAGGGGGGGAAGAGCAGGAAAGGGGGCACAGAGGAAAAAAGTTTGCGCACCCCCTGTACACCCCCTGTAGGCGCGTACCAGCGAGTGCATTCACGTCTGCTACATCTGTATCAGGAAGGAGTGAATGAGTAAATGACATATATTTCACATTGGTGTAAATTAAATCATTTCTGCATCAAAAACGCCATTAGGTCTAACGTCTCATAAACCTCACTTGCTAACACTTTAGATTGATTGTATATAACAGAGGATCAAGGTAAACTTGTCTTTGTCTCTGTGCTTATATCCCCACCCCCCCCCCCCTCTTGCCACATTCATTCGCTGACCTCACCCTCCCCACCCACAAACAAACGAAGAATCCTAATTTACAAAGTACAACAAAACCCAACAATTTAATCCCTTCCCTGATTGTCTCTTAAAATAATTATTTATTCTTCTTTTAAATAGTTTCATTTGTATTTTCTTTATCGTGATACAATTATTATTGTTGTTATTTGCAAAACTGTAATTCTAATGTAGTAATATATTAAGCATTACTATGACGTGCTTTAAATGTTTGGTATCGTTCCATCATTCTATGCCATGGATAAAATATTCATTCTAAAAAATAAAACACTGCACTTATCCTCTTGTCAGGGAGAGTACTGCACATTTCCCTTTGGCAAGGAGAGTACTGCAGATTTCCCTTTGGCAGGGAGATTACTGCACATTTCCTTGTGGCAGGGAGGGTACTGTACATTTCCCTTTGGCAAGGAGAGTACTGAACATTTCCTTGTGGCAGGGAGAGTACTGCACATTTCCTTGTGGCAGGGAGAGTACTGCACATTTCCTTGTGGCAGGGAGAGTACTGCACATTTCCTTGTGGCAGGGAGGGTACTGCACATTTCCTTTGGCAGGGAGAGTACTGCACATTTCCTTGTGGCAGGGAGAGTACTGCACATTTCCCTTTGGCAAGGAGAGTACTGCACATTTCCTTGTGGCAGGGAGAGTACTGCACATTTCCTTGTGGCAGGGAGAGTACTGCACATTTCCCTTTGGCAGGGAGAGTACTGCACATTTCCCTTTAGCAGGGAGAGTACTGCACGTTTCCCTTTGGCAGGGAGAGTACTGCACATTTCCCTTTGGCAGGGAGAGTACTGCACATTTCCCTTTAGCAGGGAGAGTACTGCACGTTTCCCTTTGGCAGGGAGAGTACTGCACATTTCCTTGTGGCAGGGAGAGTACTGCACATTTCCTTGTGGCAGGGAGAGTACTGCACATTTCCTTGTGGCAGGGAGAGTACTGCACATTTCCCTTTGGCAGGGAGAGTACTGCACATTTCCCTTTAGCAGGGAGAGTACTGCACGTTTCCCTTTGGCAAGGAGAGTACTGCACATTTCCTTGTGGCAGGGAGAGTACTGCACATTTCCCTTTGGCAGGGAGAGTACTGCATATTTCCTTGTGGCAGGGAGAGTACTGCACATTTCCCTTTGGCACGGAGAGTACTGCACATTTCCCTGTGGCAGGGAGAGTACTGCACATTTCCCTTTGGCAGGGAGAGTACTGCACATTTCCCTGTGGCAGGGAGAGTACTGCACATTTCCCTTTGGCAGGGAAAGTTCTGCACATTTCCTTGTGGCAGGGAGAGTACTGTACATTTCCCTTTGGCAGGGAGAGTACTGCACATTTCGTTGTGGCAGGGAGAGTACTGCACATTTCCCTGTGGCAGGGAGAGTACTGCACATTTCCCTTTGGCAGGGAGAGTACTGCACATTTCCTTGTGGCAGGGAGGGTACTGCACATTTCCTTGTGGCAGGGAGAGTACTGCACATTTCCTTGTGGCAGGGAGAGTACTGCACATTTCCCTTTGGCAAGGAGAGTACTGCACATTTCCTTGTGGCAGGGAGAGTACTGCACATTTCCCTTTAGCAGGGAGAGTACTGCACGTTTCCCTTTGGCAGGGAGAGTACTGCACATTTCCTTGTGGCAGGGAGAGTACTGCACATTTCCTTGTGGCAGGGAGAGTACTGCACATTTCCTTTGGCAGGGAGAGTACTGCACATTTCCTTGTGGCAGTGAGAGTACTGCACATTTCCTTGTGGCAGGGAGAGTACTGCACATTTCCTTGTGGCAGGGAGAGTACTGCACATTTCCGTTTGGCAGGGAGAGTACTGTACATTTCCTTTTGGCAGGGAGAGTACTGTACATTTCCTTGTGGCAGGGAGAGTACTGTACATTTCCCTTTGGCAGGGAGAGTACTGTACATTTCCCTTTGGCAGGGAGAGTACTGCACATTTCCCTTTGGCAGGGAGAGTACTGCACATTTCCCTGTGGCAGGGAGAGTACTGCACATTTCCCTGTGGCAGGGAGAGTACTGCACATTTCCCTTTGGCAGGGAGAGTACTGCACATTTCCCTGTGGCAGGGAGAGTACTGCACATTTCCTTGTGGCAGGGAGAGTACTGTACATTTCCCTTTGGCAGGGAGAGTACTGTACATTTCCCTTTGGCAGGGAGAGTACTGCACATTTCTCTGTGGCAGGGAGAGTACTGCACATTTCCCTGTGGCAGGGAGAGTACTGCACATTTCCCTGTGGCAGGGAGAGTACTGCACATTTCCCTTTGGCAGGGAGAGTACTGCACATTTCCCTTTGGCAGGGAAAGTTCTGCACATTTCCTTGTGGCAGGGAGAGTACTGCACATTTCCTTTGGCAGGGAGAGTACTGCACATTTCCTTGTGGCAGGGAGAGTACTGCACATTTCCTTGTGGCAGGGAGAGTACTGCACATTTCCCTTTGGCAAGGAGAGTACTGCACATTTCCTTGTGGCAGGGAGAGTACTGCACATTTCCCTTTAGCAGGGAGAGTACTGCACGTTTCCCTTTGGCAGGGAGAGTACTGCACATTTCCTTGTGGCAGGGAGAGTACTGCACATTTCCTTGTGGCAGGGAGAGTACTGCACATTTCCCTTTGGCAAGGAGAGTACTGCACATTTCCTTGTGGCAGGGAGAGTACTGCACATTTCCTTGTGGCAGGGAGGGTACTGTACATTTCCCTTTGGCAGGGAGAGTACTGCACATTTCCCTTTAGCAGGGAGAGTACTGTACATTTCCTTTGGCAGGGAGAGTACTGCACATGTCCTTGTGGCAGGGAGGGTACTGCACATTTCCTTGTGGCAGGGAGAGTACTGCACATTTCCTTGTGGCAGGGAGAGTACTGCACATTTCCTTGTGGCAGGGAGGGTACTGTACATTTCCCTTTGGCAGGGAGAGTACTGCACATTTCCCTTTGGCAGGGAGAGTACTGCACGTTTCCCTTTGGCAGGGAGAGTACTGCACATTTCCTTGTGGCAGGGAGAGTACTGCACATTTCCTTGTGGCAGGGAGAGTACTGTACATTTCCCTTTGGCAGGGAGAGTACTGCATATTTCCCTTTGGCAGGGAGAGTACTGCACATTTCCTTGTGGCAGGGAGAGTACTGCACATTTCCTATGGCAGGGAGAGTACTGCACATTTCCCTTTGGCAGGGAAAGTTCTGCACATTTCCTTGTGGCAGGGAGAGTACTGCACATTTCCCTTTGGCAGGGAAAGTTCTGCACATTTCCTTGTGGCAGGGAGAATACTGCACATTTCCCTTTGGCAGGGAGAGTACTGCACATTTCCTTGTGGCAGGGAGAGTACTGCACATTTCCCTTTAGCAGGGAGAGTACTGCACATTTCCTTTGGCAGGGAGAGTACTGTACATTTCCCTTTGGCAGGGAGAGTACTGCACATTTCCTTTGGCAGGGAGAGTACTGCACATTTCCCTGTGGCAGGGAGAGTACTGCACATTTCCCTTTGGCAGGGAGAGTATTGCACATTTCCCTGTGGCAGGGAGGGTACTGCACATTTCCTTGTGGCAGGGAGAGTACTGCACATTTCCCTTTGGCAGGGAGAGTACTGCACATTTCCTTGTGGCAGGGAGAGTACTGCACATTTCCCTTTGGCAGGGAGAGTACTGCACATTTCCTTGTGGCAGGGAGAGTACTGCACATTTCCCTGTGGCAAGGAGAGTATTGCACATTTCCTTGTGGCAGGGAGAGTACTGCACATTTCCTTGTGGCAGGGAGAGTACTGCACATTTCCTTTGGCAGGGAGATTACTGCACATTTCCCTTTGGCAGGGAGAGTACTGCACATTTCCCTTTGGCAGGGAGATTACTGCACATTTCCCTTTGGCAGGGAGAGTACTGCACATTTCCCTTTGGCAGGGAGAGTACTGTACATTTCCCTTTGGCAGGGAGAGTACTGTACATTTCCCTTTGGCAGGGAGATTACTGCACATTTCCCTTTGGCTGGGAGAGTACTGCAAATTTCCCTGTGGCAGGGAGAGTATTGCACATTTCCCTGTGGCAGGGAGAGTACTGCACATTTCCCTGTGGCAGGGAGATTACTGCACATTTCCCTTTGGCAGGGAGATTACTGCACATTTCCCTTTGACAGGGAGATTACTGCACATTTCCCTTTGGCAGGGAGATTACTGCACATTTCCCTTTGGCTGGGAGAGTATTGCACATTTCCCTGTGGCAGGGAGAGTACTGCACATTTCCCTTTGGCAGGGAGATTACTGTACATTTCCCTGTGGCAGGGAGAGTACTGCGCATTTCCCTTTGGCAGGGAGAGTACTGCACATTTCCCTGTGGCAGGGAGAGTACTGCGCATTTCCCTTTGGCAGGGAGAGTACTGCACATTTCCCTGTGGCAGGGAGAGTACTGCACATTTCCCTTTGGCAGGGAGAGTACTGCACATTTCCCTTTGGCAGGGAGAGTACTGCACATTTCCCTGTGGCAGGGAGATTACTGCACATTTGCCTTTGGCAGGGAGAGTACTGCACATTTCCCTTTAGCAGGGAGAGTACTGCACATTTCCCTGTGGCAGGGAGAGTACTGCACATTTCCCTGTGGCAGGGAGAGTACTGCACATTTCCCTTTGGCAGGGAGAGTACTGCACATTTCCCTTTGGCAGGGAGAGTACTATACATTTCCCTTTGGCAGGGAGAGTACTGCACATTTCCTTGTGGCAGGGAGAGTACTGCACATTTCCCTTTGGCAGGGAGAGTACTGCACATTTCCCTTTGGCAGGGAGAGTACTGCACATTTCCCTTTGGCAGGGAGAGTACTGTACATTTCCTTGTGGCAGGGAGGGTACTGTACATTTCCCTTTGGCAGGAAGAGTACTGTACATTTCCCTTTGGCAGGGAGAGTACTGTAAATTTCCTTTTGGCAGGGAGGGTACTGTACATTTCCTTTTGGCAGGGAGGGTACTGCACATTTCCTTGTGGCAGGGAGGGTAGTGCACATTTCCTTGTGGCAGGGAGAGGTGGAGAAATGTACATGGCACACTGCAGTTTTCTGCCCTGACAAGAAGCTTACAGGGCCCTTGTCCAAGTAACAAATCTCGTCACATATTTACTAAGCAGTGGTTTGCCATATGACACCTTACATCCCATTCAGTAAGATATCTTCCAACCCCATAAGACGTCCTACGCATAGCACTGTATTAATTGTAGCCCTAATTGTACCTCTACGCTTACCTGCTCTGCATATCTATAGCTGGCTGACATAGTGTGCAGTCTTTAGGTTCTCTAAAGCTACAGATGTGGCAATGCTTAATGTCCTCTGCGGCAGTCGCAGCACCAAAAGATTAACGCTACTGTGTCCCATTCAGAAGCATGAACCACCGCAGTGATCGCAGCTGACTGTCCCCGGCGCTGAGGAAAGCAAGTCGTGTTACATCTGTACAAAAGCTTGAGGTTCACAGCAGCTGCAGGTCATGGTACTGTGTCAATCACAGTGCATGCAAGTGAGGAGCAACTCACCATAGTAATCCTACAACTGAAACAAATCTGCAACTGGCATCCGATGGAAAGTCTAATGCCTGGGGCTCTGGAGACCCAACTAGACAGACAGACTGACATATCTTTCTCTGTCCATCTTGTCGATCCCAAACTTTATCTCGGGTTACATACCTGGGTAGCTTTCCAGACCACAGACCAGCAGCCACCACACCACTGGGCATGGATGCACAATTTGGGGGATTTTGACTGTAACCATTACTGATGCTCCAGAGCTATATACAGTAGACTTCCAAAAGACTCCAGTTGTGTGGAACCTAGAAGGATTAGCTCTGATCAGGTTATTTTGCTTCCTTCCCTTCTCAATGTAGACTAAAAAGCACGGATTGAATGCAGCCAACAATTATATAGCTATTTGAACAATAAGTGCGATTAATTTCTGGACCTGTCCGATAAGTGCATCTCCGTGTGAAAACAACCATATTCATTATGCCCTTATTGCATGTTTCAACCATTTCGTAATGGCTTTCTGATGCAATTGGTTCTGGCTGTGCAATTTGATCATTTTCTCTGCAAATGAAGCAAACTTGCACAATTTCATTTTTACGGTCTCATTATTACGCTGCAAGTTTGCAGTACACCCGGAAAAGCACGGCCAGAAATCTCGCTTCCCACACATACCTGGACTGTAGGTGAAATAGGACATTTGATATAGAGGAGGAGAGTAGAGATACCTGCGAACACACGAGGTACCTGGGAAATATGCCAATTTAAATCATTTGGCTATATTTTACATATTGAAATTCGCGTAAAGCAAGGCCTCGCTTCTTGGAGACTCGCCGATACCGAGAAGGGGGCCGCCATGTCTGCGCATGCGCAGAACGGGCCGGTCCGGGTTTGCGTATGCGCAGAATGAGGGGCTTTGCCGATGTTGCGCATGCGTAGAACGGCGCATTGCCGGTCTGCGCATGCACACAACAAAAATCGTCGGTTCTGCTTTTCGCTTTTCGGCGGGTCCTTAGAACGGAACCCGCCTTATGACTGGGGCCCTGCTGTATTTCCCCAATATCTCAGGTGCAATTCTTGCATTATTAACTCCTTGGTAACCATTGCGGTCATGAAGGCAGTCATCACATACTGTACATTATACCAGGGTTGCGCAAACTGGGGGGCGCGAGGCAGTTATAGAGTTTAAATTAAAGATTTAAATTAAATGCCGGGGGACCGCGCGAGGCCTCTATAACACCCTTAGGCTGCGGCCCCACTAGCGCTGAGCGGGCGGTGCTTGGCGAGGTGACATGTATGTATGTATATATGTATATATACACACGCACACGTCCCCGCTCACGCGATGCGCTCGCTGGCATGCGCGTACACACGCGATGCGCTTAGGTAAATAAAATTTGTATACTTTCCCGCTCGCTCAATATTCGGCATTGCCGCCCCCCTCCTCCCCCCGTGCGCGAGCAGACGCAGGACACCTGCCACGCATGCTTTGAGCGCCAGCGCACTCAGCGCTAGCGGGGCCGCAGCCTTACCTTCCCGCGACGTCATGGTAACCCGGCGTAAAATGACGCGCGGGGTAATTTGACGTTACATTGCCATGGTAACGTGACGTCACATGACCCGCACGTCATTTGACGCCGGAGCCGAGCAAGGGAGATGCATTATACTGTATACATGTAACAGAGATTGGATTTCTTAGGAGTGTTGTGATTAATTGCAATGTAAAAGGTTTCAGGGTAACCAACAGCACAGACCTGCAGGGCTGTGTGGCTGAACTCCAGCCCCTATGCAGCCCCTTATGCAGGAAAGCCCCTGAGAGTCGGACTGCAGGAGTTCTGCATGGTGAAAAGCAGCTGAAAGGCAGCCCTGCAACAAGAGAACAGGCAGCTTCAGTACCGAAAGGCCCTTTTCTATATCCACCAAAGCGGCTGTGTTACAGCCAAGAATCCCCATTGACTTCCATGAGGATTTTCTTCTGACAACAGCCTGAAGAGTAGCTTTGGTTGATGTAGACCTACCCCCCAAAACAAGGGTGAGCAACTCCAGTCATCAAGGGGCCACGATCATGTCCGGTTTTCAGGATATCCTGAAGCAGGGATAGCCTGAAACCGTGACTCTTGAGGACTGGATTGCTCACCCCAGCCCTAAAAAGGTACTCGGGTTGGTAATAAGGGAGAGCGCAGGCTGGATTCCTGACATGGCTTCTCACTGCTTATAGGCTGGAGTTTCAGGGCCTCCCCCTTCAGGTTTACTGAAGCTTAGGTCAGGGGAGCGCAATCTTTTTTCCCTGCGCCCCCTGCCAGCTGTCCTGCACCACCCTCCCTCCTTACCGTGTTCCCAGCGTATGGACGGCATGACATCATGTTGCCATAGCAACATGACGTCACATGAACTCACGGCATTGCCATGGCGACGCGTCTCCAGATACCGGCTGAACCACGGTATGTAAGGTTCACAGAGGCTGGCACTTACCTTAAGTGCCTTCAGGAAGCGCGCGGGGCCTCTGTAAACCCCACGCCCCCCGCAGTTAATCTCACGCCCCCCAGTTTGTGCACCGCTGGCTTAGGGAGTAGGCCCCAGGATAAAAGACATGGTTTGCAATAAGGCCCCAAATCTAAGGCTGCGTTTATAGTGCGCGCGATGTGAACAAAATACAGTACCTCTATCAGGCTGGCAGGACCTCGAACGCGAGGAAGACTGACCGCTCAGCAGAATTTTAAGAGACAAATTATTTTGTTTTTTCACGACAAGTGAGCGGTTCAGCCAATGAGGGCGACCCAGCCTGATGATGTCACGGCCACGCTGCCCCATCAAAGTTCAGATTGCTCGGGCGACAGGCGCGCCGTGACTCCTTGCAGTGTGGCGCATGCCTGCACTATAATCGCTGCCTAAGGGGAAATGCAAAAAAAATGCAAATAGATGTTTGTTTAGATGCATTGCCCCATTGCAAATTGTTGTCAAGAAAATTTTTATGCCACCTCAGACCTGGCAGATTTTTGGGGACGCAAATAGAAGATATATCAAACTCTGTATCTTAGTATAGGCTAAAGCTGTTAAATTCCGGGTATTATTGATATCCCTGCTCTCTGATTGGTTAAAATTCTGGGCATTATGCATTCAGTAATGCCTGGAATTTTTGGCACCCTAAGTTTTTCAGCCAATCAGCTTTCAGTTCTCATCCACACATAGTGAGAGCAGCTCTCAGACATGGGAGGTGATTGGTCAGGAGGCACCATCAAGGCACTGACTCCTCCCCCACCCTACCGGCAGAGAGCTCCGTACAGGAGAGTGCGGGGAAGTGGGTCTGTGTCTGTCTGCTGTATGTTTTGTGGGTCTGGAGGGGGGCAGCATAGTGTTGTATTGGTGTGTGTGTGTGTGTGTGTCTGCAGTGAGTTCTATTTGTGTGTGTTTTGTGGGCATAGAGGGGGGAAGCAGTCAGTTTTGTTGCAGTGTGTGTCTGCATTGTGTGTAGTGGATGGAGGGGGGCTGCAGATTATGTTTTGTTGGTGTGTGTGTGTATCTGCAGTGTGTGGGTTTACAGGGGGCTGCTGGTGTGTTTGTGGGTGTAGAAGGGGACAGCAGTCTGTTAGTGTTTATCTACAGTGTTTTGTGGGTCTAGAGGGTGGCAGCAGAGTGTTTTGTTGTGTGTGTAGAGGGGGGGCTGCAGTGTGTGTCTTCAGTGTGTGTTTTGTGGGTGGAGGAGGGCTGCAGTGTTTTGGGGTGTGTGCAGTGTGTGGGTTTACAGGGGGCTGCTGGTGTGTTTTGTGGGTGTAGAGAGGGGCAGTAATATGTTTGTTGGTTTGTGTGTCTGCAGTTGTGTGGGTTTACAGGGGGCTGCAGTGAGTGTTTGTGGGTGTAGAGAGGGGCAGTAGTATGTTTGTTGGTTTGTGTGTCTGCAGTTGTGTGGGTTTACAGGGGGCTGCAGTGAGTGTTTGTGGGTGTAGAGCGGGCTGCCGTGTGTGTGTGTTCTGTGAGTGTAGAGGGTAGATGAGGGCTAAAGAGTGTTTTGGGATGTGTACTGTATGTACAGTGTGTGGGTTTACAGGGGGTTGCTGGTGTGTTTTGAGGTCAAGAGGGGGGCAGCAGTATTTTTTTGGTGTTTGGTGTTTGTGTCTGCAGTGTACTGGCAGTGTACCGGCGCTTAGGTAAACAAAAGTAGCCAGGTCCCCCTCTGTTTTGCTGGCCCCCCCCTCCGTGTACTCAGGTGGCTGTCGGGCGCTCGCAGCCGCTCGCGAGGAGGTGAGGGGGCATATGCTGGCTAAGCGCGCTTCCCTCCTGATGCGGCCAGTTGCCAGGGACGCGTGCGGGCGGTTGTCGGGGACGTGGTTGCGTTGCGAGGCTCCCGGCAGCTCCCGTTGCAGGGCGCCGCCATTCTTCACTGCCTCGCGCATGTGCAGGAGCCCGAGCGCCGGGAGGCCCTCAGACAGGTTGCGCATGCGCAGTGAGGAGGTGGCCACACTAGCCTACCAGGAGAGGGCTTTGAGCAGGGACTACGAGTCCCATGAGCCATACGGGACCCCACGTGACGCCAGGGAGCCAATAGGGCTGCGGCATCTCCCTGCAGAGGAGAATGAGATACTTTTCGCGTGCTGGGGACCACGCTAGTCAGTGCTGGACCAGGAGAGCTAGGGGAAGGAGGTGAGTGCAGGGGTCTATGACCCACTGCATTAGGCTAGTAACCCCCCTTAGGCCCCAGATAGGTCCTGAACTCCCCAAGCTTGTGGTGCTATAGGGACAGGCCCTAGGTTAGGGACTTTGTCACATTAGTGCCAGTGATAGATAGGGACACAGCGGACGCTGCGCTCCCGTGAAGAGACTTGGGCTCAAGTCTGCACCCAAAGAGACATAGACTATCTCCAGGGTGGGATCGCCCCTGGCAGGACCCTCGTGCGAGGAAACACTGGATCAGACGGGATCACCAAGTGGCAGATCCTTTTCGAAGTTGCTTGTAGGCCCGAGTGCAGGAGCGCTCGGCAGGTACCTTCCTAAGTGCACCAACGTATCCTATACATAATATAATTACACATAGTGGCAGCGCTGACCACGGGACAAAGGGGTTAGGCTGTGGACACGGTGTGGGGATACACGGTGGTGGGTAGGTACACTCTTAGTGGAGTGAAAGACAATTGGGACTGCGTTATTGACTGTGGAGTTACCACCTAGGGGGAGTATATTATTAAAGTGTGTTGTTATTTCCTGCATATATATATTAACTGGTTATATACATCCTCGTGTATGTACTAATTGTATATGTGGGTCCTGTGTAGGCAACCCTCTACATTTCTAGAACCCTGCACAGGTGGAGGCGCTGTAAATCAGATCGAGCTGATGGACTCACCCCAGGTTCCCAGCAAGCGGAGGCTCAGGCCTCTTGTGAACCTATAGGTATATGCACCACACCTGGTAACACATAGGTTTCCACCCACACACACTGTATCTGTGATTGGGATAGAGGGAATACCCGTTACATTTGGAGGCGCTGCTGAGATCTCAGACCTGGGGTGCCCTATTCAAAACAGTATCATAAGAGATCAGCAACATGGAAATTCCCTCACGTCAAGTGGTCCATGCGTGGGCCACCTCCGTCCTGGAACCACCTAGTCACGTCGTTGCCGTAGGGAACGTACCAGCGTTAGTGGCGGAAACTGACATCCGGGACTCGCTGAGGAAGCTCTTAGGGCCAGATAAAGTATGGTGCCGTGGCAGGGTGTTCGACTCTACTTATAATAGGAGCACCATACTATTCACTGTGGGGCGGGACATATGCCAAGAAACGGCCTCGAACACTCTAGTAGCCCCCGAGTGCCCGTCAGAAGGTTACCCCCTTATATACTCGGAATTACCAGTCATACGGGAAATGTTTTCATCAAGGGGTCCCACTCAGGTTCCAGATGAACCGTCCGCCAATACTTAGCCACTAACTGCACCAGTGTCAAGTACTCCAAACCGGGTAGACTGCGCCCCACCCAAAGTCTCCTTTACCCCAAGCGCTCTCACGGGAGCCACTAGTTGGGCTGACAGTCAGCCCCCCTCACCAACACCTCCGTGAGATGAACTCCTGGCCTATCAGAGACAGTATGGTAACTAATGAAGGTTCCGTAATGGGGGTGACGCTCCCTCAATTCGTAGAAGCCATCACCATGGCCTCACAGTCCCAACGCTACCGGAAACTCAAAGCTTTCTCGGGAGTACTTCCAACACCACAGGGGGAGGAAGGGATAAACCTTTGGAGGGAGAATGCATTAAAAGTCGTGGAGGAATGGTCATGCACTGACACCGTAAAAGGCAGTGTATCATGGAGTGTCTCAGGCCTCCCGCTTCTACCATTGTAACCATCCACAGGGACCAACACCCAGAGTTGACATCGTTGGAGATGGTGGAGTTCCTGCTGGAAGCGTACGGACTAACAGAAGATGAAGGAGCGATCTGGACGAAGTACTACAATCTTTATCAGAAGGAGGGAGAGGACTTGTCGGCCTTTATACACCGCCTGCAGCTGGTCTTGGGAATCCTACTCAATCGTAAGCTGATTCCTGCCTCTGGGATGGATGAGGCGCTTCGTAAGCAGTACCTACGGGGATCAAGCCCCACTCACCCCATAGCTAATATGCTCCGCAGCAAAATAATGGACGGGGGTCCCCCTACGTTCACTGGGTTGCTGCGCCAGGTGAAAATGCAGGAGGCACATGCTTTGTTACATTCTACCGCAAAACCCAAGAACCCCTCCGTCTCAAAGGGAAAGGGCTCTATGGAGAAGAAGGAAGAGTCTGCTGCCCCGTCCAAGGGGTACAAGCCAAAACCCCCCGACAGACCACCTTCCCTGTCTAAGGTTCGTCCAAAACGCCGCGAGGTTGTGTGCTATAACTGCGGTAAGGAGGGCCACTTCGCCAGTAACTGTCCGGCTCTGGAGGACCCTCCAGAGGAAAACCCTCCCCCTAGAGGGAAATCAGCCCGGTCAATGGTCTGCCACGTACACATGGCAGAATCTGACCCAGAACACCTCCTTTTGGAACCGAAGATGCCCCTTCTGACTCCAGCCCCAGTGATGACACCTCACCACGGGAAGCTTACAGTCAAGTAGGCCCCGCGGCTATCGTGCCTGTTGTACTGGAAGGGATCTACGCATCAGCCCTACTGGACACCGGGTCACAAGTGACCATTATATACCGCTTTTCTATGACCAGCACCTTAGACACTGCCCCCTGAGATCGGCCGAACATATGAAGGTTAGGGGGTTAAGTAATGAAGACTACCCCATCGATGGGATTGTAAGGGTTCAACTGGAAATACTCCAACTGAACATCCCATGCATGTAGTGACAATGGTATGCCCGGAGCCACAAGACCAGTGCAAGTATCCGATCATCTTGGGAACCAATACTGATATAGTACAAGCTGTAATCAGAGCCTACCTGAGGAGACCAACGAGTTGCCGCTGGCCAATTTGCTCCTAGATCCCGTCCTACGAGAAGAGTGCAACCAAGTATATGCCTTGGAGCGTCACAGGGATCTCTACAATCGTCAACGCGGACTGACGACCATATTACCAGGTGAGATGAGAACGATCAGCACTTCTCTCTGGAGAGTACCCCTGAGGAGGAAGTTCAGAGAGGGTATAGGGTAGTACCCGAAGTAAGGGAGTGGGCGACTAAAATCCCTCTACGAACTTACGGAAATGTGCAGAACATCTCTCCCTTCCCAATGGAACTTGATGCCGGACAGAGTCTGGGTTGCATATATCCGGTCAGCCCTATGGAAACAACGCCCCAGGTGAATGCGGCGGCAGCGAGTGAACGGTTAGCCGATCTGGACTTCAACTTCGGCGAGTCGATATTGCCCACTGAGTGGAAAGAGCGGCTAACAACCCAATTGAATAAACGACGGACTGTGTTCTCCACGAGTAAGATGGATGTGGGGTGCAGTCGCAGCGCTCTACATGCCATTAGGCTGAGTGATGCCACTCCGTTCCGCGAACGCTCTCGTCGCATCGCCCCTAGGGATGTGGACGATGTGAGGAACGTCTTGCAAGAAATGGAGACCGCTGGGATTTTGACGGAGTCTCGAAGCCCTTACGCCTCTCCCATAGTAGTGGTGAGGAAATAGAACGGATCCGTACGACTGTGTGTCGACTATCGAACCCTGAACAATCGTACGATACCGGACCAGTACAATCTTCCTCGCATTGAAGAGATCCTGAATGCTTTGAACTGAAGCCAATGGTTCAGCGTGTTCGATCTATGATCTGGGTACTATCAGGTACCCATGAGTGCAGAGGATCAGGAGAAAACAGCCTTCGTCTGTCCACTGGGGTTCTTCCAACTTACCCGTATGCCCCAAGGTATATGTGGGGTCCCTGCTGCTTTCCAAAGGCTGATGGAGAAGACTATCGGGGACATGAACCCTCGGGAGTGTCTCGTATATCTGGACGACATCATTGTCTTCGGAAGGACGCTGGAAGAGCACGAGGAGAGGCTGCTTAAAGTGATAGATCATCTTGGGAAAGAAGGATTGAAGTTGTCTCTCGACAAGTGTCGCTTTTGCCACACCTCAGTGACTTACGTGGGACACATTGTGTCAGCTCAAGGAATCGCCACCGACCCAGCCAAAGTAGAAGCGGTCGTGAACTGGCCTCGTCCCGAGAATGTCACGGAGTTGCGATCTTTCTTGGGGTTCTGCGGGTATTACCGTCGCTTCGTGGAAGGGTACTCTAGTCGAGCTAAACCCCTAGTTAGTATTATTAGGCAAGCAGTTGAAAAGTTGAAAAGAGGAATCCAGCTCTCTTGAAGCGTGCTCCCAAGGACTTGGTCGCTTTGCTCATGCGGGAAGGAACAATCTGTTGAAGATATAACCCGAAGATACAGGAAGGAAGGCCACGTCGGCCCGCCAACCGTTTGGCGATAAATGGACGCCTGAGTGTGAACAGGCCTTCTTGAAGTTGAAGAAAAGTCTGACCGAAGCGCCGGTGCTTGCGTATGCTAACCCAGAACAACCATACGTTCTGCATGTGTATGCCAGTCTAAATGGCTTGGGCGCCGTCTTGCACCAGAAGCACCCCGAGGGCCTTCGCCCTTTGGCCTACATCACTCGCAGTCTGACACCCAGAGAACAGAGATACCCTGTCCACAAGTTAGAATTCCTGGATCTCAAATGGGCCATCACGGAAAAACTCCACGATTACCTGTACGGTGTTACGTTTGAGGTAAGGACGGATAACAATCCCCTCACGTACATCAATACCTCGACCAAATTGGACTCAGCAAGGCACCGATGGTTGGCAGCTCTAAACAATTACCAATTCTCCCTGAAATATAAGCCGGGGCCTTTGAATGTAGGGGCTGACGCCCTATCCCGATGACCAGGGCTAAGTGCTACTCCAGATGATGAGGAATGGGAAGAACTCCCAGGACCAGGGGTGCGAGCTATGTGTAACACTGCCGCCATCATCAACGATCAAGTGGCCTTCTCCGAATTACGGGTTGCAGATTCCTTGGGATGCCAGTCGCAGGCCGTCCCCACAACCTACTGCGACCCAAAAGGAATGAATATAACTCATGACAAAGTGCTGCGGTGGAAAGATCTAGTGGACTACCAAATACAGGATCCTGTAGTTAGTATTATTAGGCAAGCAGTTGAAAAGAGGAATCCAGCTCTCTTGAAGCGTGCTCCCAAGGACTTGGTCGCTTTGCTCATGCGGGAAGCGGACAAATTTGAAATAGACAACTGCTTACTCTATCGGGTGGTGCAATACCACAACCACCCCGATATGCGACAACTAGTCCTCCCTAAGAACTTGCAATACATGGTGTTGAGATCCCTACATGACGAGAATGGACATCTCGGTGTAGAGAAGACCCTTGGGTTGGTCAGAGACTGTTTTTTCTGGCCCAAGTTGCGAGAGGCCGTAGAACGCCACTGTCGCCGTTGTACTCGGTGTATACAACGCAAGACCCTGCCTACCAGAGCCGCACCCATGGGCCATCTGAAGAGTTCTGGCCCAATGGACCTTGTGTGTATGGACTTTCTGTGCATTGCGCCTGATAGCCGGGGAATATGCAACGTGCTGGTCATCACGGACCATTACACCCGGTATGCCCAGGCCTTCCCCACGAAAGATCAGAAAGCCATCACGGTGGCAAAAATACGTAACCCTGGGAATTAAAGCTGCAGTTCAGGCTTCCGTTTTTTTTTTTGTTATTTTTTTTTACTTCAATAGTTTCAGTTGTGCAATCTCTACTTACCTAAGAAACTGCATAGCTGCTTCTCCATCTATTGATTGGCAAAGTTTGGCGACATCTTTAAATATGGGGAATATAAATCGTTGCTATAGGAACAAGCAAGCTTGTTAAAATAGAATACAAGAAAATTGGTCTTTCAAAGTTGTTTTTTTAAAAACAGGAAATGCTAAAAGTATTTTTTCTTACTACAGAACTGATTTATTAAAAAAAAACACACATGCAGGATATTGCATGAACTGCAGCTTTAACAGAGATGTACAAAAAAGTGAAAACATTATTAACTAGTAAAATGAAAAGAAAAGACACAAAGTTAACTGCTTCCTACAGCAAGTTAGAGTCCTAAAGCACCTCTCTATGGGCCCTACACTGTAACAATGTCCCTATATAGAAACAAATAAAAGGTGTTGCTTGCTGCTTTAGGCCCGTTCTATAGTGCCGGGCGCGTGCTACGTCATGCGCGCGAAATTTTAGTTGCCTGACGTTAGTCAGCCTTTCTATAATGGCGCCTCGTGCGCACAGAAAGGAAAGTAGAACCGGCCGACAGGGGGAAAGAGGAAAAAAAGAAAGAAATCGCGCCGCTACCGCCACTGAAAATGTAAGTATATGAGTGTATATGAGTGTATACAGTATGTGTGTGTGTGTGTGTGTGTGTGTGTATGTGTGTGTGTGTTTATGTGTATGTATGTACAACGTATTAAAAAAAATATTTCAGGTTTTATTTGTTTTAAAACACACACACATACATACATACACACACACACACATATATATATATACACATATATACATACACATGCATACACATACACATACACACACAGTCGCGCACAGTATATACACAAAATGTGTGTGGCACAGGCACGCGCGCGCGCTCGCACAATCGCACACACTATATAACAGCCCTTAGGCTGAGGTCAGAGTGGATGCTATGCGACGTCACAATTTCGGGTTGTTCGGTGGGAGTTTTCAAACTGAAAAGTCCACCGGCGGCAAAAGTACAGTGTTGACGCTGCTGCATTTTGCCGCTACAACCCAAAATTATATTTCGTGCTACAGTCGCGTCACATGAACTGGTTCAGCGAACCAGCTCTGTGACACGTTCGCCACGTCCCAGCCATGCCCCCAAATGCCGCGACCCATCTCTTGCAGCTAAGTCACAGATCGTTGCGCTGCAGGAGCACGCGGCAGAGGTGCACGGACCAAGCGTGCGTAGCATCTACCCTGAACTTGGCCTTACAGGCTAGAAGAGCCTGGAGACCTCTCTGATGTTATGGGGGGTATGGGGTCAGGTATCCCCTTGTGGTAATGGGATCCTCCCTTGGGTCAGGTCTTCCCTGGTGGTCTGCATACACAAAGGGTGGGTCCCCACCTTTATACTCAGGGCATAGCCAACACTCTGCCCCAGCATCTGGGCAGATTAACTTTTGCCACTTGGTCACACCACTAGGCATGTGACCCTCTAGCAACTTCTAGAGAAGGACAAGGCCAGACACGTGCCTTGGAAGTGCCACATTAAAATAACATTGAAACAAACTTTCATGTCAGAGCCTTGTGAGGGCTTAACCTTGGCATTGCCTGCAGCTACCAGGACTGACATGCAGAGCAAAGGGAATTTCTAGCAGGGTGCTATATACATGTAGCCCCGGACCCCTTGGGCTCTTAGGACCCCCTTACCTCTACTGTGGCTGTGAGTGCTGCCGGAGGTGTGCGGCGGTGATCGGCGGGTGCCGGGAGTTTTAGGGGACAGACAGAGGTTTTGCAGGGCGAGCACATCGCCGGAGACTCCCGGTGGCTCCCGTGCAGTGCGCCGCCATCTTGCGCGAATTCGTGCATGCGCAGTTTGAGCTCCGGCGGCCATTACAAGTTGCGCATGCGCAAGAACAAGCGCGCGAAGCACTAGACAACCAGGAAAGGGCTTGGAAGGGACTACAAGTCCCATGAGCCTCAGGAGCGCCCCACATGATGCCAGGGAGACAATAGGAGGGCAGGGATCTCGGCAGGCTAGATACTTTTCACGCACTGCAGACCATGTCAGTCGGCATCAGGAGAGACTAGGAGAAGGTGGTGAGGGTGCAGAGGTCAGTGACCCACTGCATTAGGCCAGCAGCCCCCTAGGCCCCAGTTAGGCCCTGTGCCATATTAATTTTGTGGTGCTTCAGGGACAGGCCCTAGGTTAGGGACCTAGGTTTGGGACCCTGCCCCTTAGTGTATACACAGTACAGTAAGGAACACAGCGGACGCTGCGCTTCCCACCAATAGGCTTGGGATCAGGTCTACTCTGCAGAGAGAGCGGGACTATACTCAGGGTGAACTGCCCTGACAGATCATCACGCTGGGGGAACCGGACGTCGCCCAGGTGGTCGTCGGATCCTTTGTGAAGATCTTTGAACGCCCAGGTGCAGCCGCACTGGGCAGGTATTTTTATGCACGTGCACCAACTACAGAGTACTCACACATAGTGGCAGCGCTGACCACGGGACAAGGGTTATACTGTAGACACAGAGTGGGGGTACACGGTGGTGGGCAAGGGGTGCACACTCACAAGTGGGAGTGTTTTACTGTTGGGAACTTATAGAGTATAAGCAATATATAAATGTACAGTAAAGGTCATTCTTGCTTTATCATACCAATTGTGTGTTATTGGGTTGTGTCCTGTGAGGGGCCCCTCCCGCTCTGTCAGGATCCCTCTCAGGTTGAGGCGTTGCACCACGAGATTGTGAATATACATATATAACCCAGGCTCTCAGTGCGGAGGCTTAGGCCGCGTCCATGTTTAGTGCTTGTGGGCGGAGGCGCGCGGAGGCGCGCTTCTGCTTGGCACTGAGCCCCTACAGCCGCAATGAGAGCGGCTTTATTAGGGGCTCGCCTACGCTTCCGCGCACTTGCGGAAGCGTAGGTCTTAGGAAAATTTAACATTTTCCCGCTTGCCGGAGCGCAGGGTCGGTCACGTGAGCGGTTCGCCCAATGAGGGCGAACCAGCTCTGTGACGTCACTGGCCCGCCCCCGACGCCCCGGACGGCGTGCAGACCAAGGCCAGGGAAAGCACCCGCTTTCCCTCAGCCTCCGCACGCCTCAGCAAGCAAGAAGGCAACCTGGATGCAGCCTTAGGCTAAGGCCCCGCTCCCAGAGTCAGCGCACCTGCACTGCTGACAGGCGGTGCGCTGAGATACACAGACCGCGATCTGCGGTCTGTAGGGAGCGGGAGCCGGAGCGGGAGGTGGGCGGGAGGTGGGAGGTTTGATCGGGAGGTGGGCGGGAGGTGGGCGGTTTGACAGGGAGGGGGGGCGTGGCTTGAGCGGAGGGACCCGCTACTCTCCCCCCCCTCCCTCCATGGACTCGGGCTGGAGCTGGAAGGTAAGTTTAAACACACACACGCAGGCACTCATTCATACACGCGCACACACACACACACAGGCAGGCACTCACGCACTCATACACACACACACAGACAGAGGCAGGCACTCGGGCACACACACACACAGACAGGCACTCACGCACTCAGACACATACACACACAGACAGGCACGCACTCAGACACACACACAGAGAAAGGCACTCACCTGCTTTCACTCCACACTCCTCCCCGCTCCCCGAAGCCTCTCCTCCTCCCGAAGCCTCCCCTCCCCATTGGCTCACAGCCACACACGTCACGCGTCAACGCTAGGAAACACCATTCTCTGGTGTCTCCAGCGGCTGACGCGCTACAGCGTGTAGTGCTCTGTGCAGCCAGGGGGGACCGGGACCGGCTCGCGAGGATTCCCCTGCTGGTGGGGAACTCGCGACCCGCCGCCCGCGCCAACGAGCGCAGCGGGACCGAGGCCTTAGGCTCCTGCAAGCTATACAGGTTTATACAGCAGTAGTAGCTTCTGTGTTCACAGAGAAACAGTACATACACATGTCAAATCTATCTTATTTGGAGTCAATATCACTGACATTTAGTATCAGCTGTATCATAGGCGTCAATGGAGCATCACTGCTAAAAATCAGTTCTTCTTCATTCAAATCCTGTTTGGGTCTCACAGCCTTGGAGGTTCACATTTCCTGGCTCATCTGCCCGCAGTTTCTATTTGACATGTCCTGTTTAGGCTCACAATATGGCTCATAATATGTTGGCTCACAATATGGCTTTATTTGGAAATACATTCACTGAAAGAGTTCACTGAAAGAGTTAACACACTTCCTAATGTTATATGTCCCACTGTGTCCATAATTGCACTGTAGTACATAAAAATAGGGATTAACGATAAATATGTATACTTACTGTGAAACTGCTGTCAGGGTTTTCTTTTTTTTCCAAGAGAAAGATTTGTACAAAAAAGGACAAACCTATTCAGCAGCATTTTGTTTTGTTTAAAAAATGTGACTGGCTTATATAGAATTTTAATTTGTATTGTATCAAAATGTATCTTACAATCCGCTCTTTTGCTACGCTCTGTAGTAATATTCCATTCACCCGTCCATTGTAACGCGAATTAGTTTCTGTGCATGTTTTTTATTAGCAGCTGCTCGGAATATTTCTTTTTCAGTAGCAGCTTTGTACATTATCTGGTTGTAAACACCCTCTCCCTCCACCTTTCTGACCCATCTTAAAACCCACCTCCTTAGCAAAGCATATGAGTAGCTCCGTGGCTGATACTATACACCTCTTATGTAGCCAGGTCCCCCTCTTACTTCATGGCTGCGTGAAAGGGACAGCTGTTAGTCTCTGCTGGACTGGAGCATGCGAGCTCCAGGAACTGCTCGAGGACAAATAGCTGTAATAGTTTTCTCCATTGCCTTCTCGGTCGACTTGATCCACTTGTTCAAAGATCCATAAGAGATGGTGTAAGCCTCTCGTTGGTCTTCTGAATGATTGATTACCCATTGAGATCTTGACCACTAGCTGGCCCTGGCCACCCTCTCAAACATGATGAGGAAAGCTTCAATGTCATCCTCAGGGCTCAGTCTAATTAAGCAGATCTCTTTTAGGATGATTGGCTCAGGTGCCGGTGTTAGTTATAGATCCAGCTTGAAGGTGCTTTACCAAATCAATAATCTGCTGCGTCTGTTACGACTGTATATCTTTCATACGTCTCTCATGTTGCTTTACTTGTGTGGCCCATTGCTGCTCCTGCTCCTCACAGTGTTTCTTCAGTTCCCTCTGCCATCTCTCTTCCATCTCCTGTCGTCGCTGCTCTTGTTCTGCCTGTTGTACCACCAGCCACTTCAGAAGGTCTTGTATTCCTTCTACTCCAGTCTTAACTAATTCTGCCAACTGTTTAATTTCCATTTTATGGGTCTAGTGCTTGGCTCCAATATCTCCCGAGGCCTCCAATGCCTGGTCTGCCTCCATATTTACCTCCAAGTGGTGTCTCCACTGTTCAGCAATCTCCTCTGCTCAATTTGCTAATGTCTTGTCAGGATACCTGGAGGTACTTGTCCTTTAGGACAAGCGGCTGACCTCTTTTTTTCCATCAGGGACCATAGGTACTTTAAGGCTTGGGTTGTCTGATACGGCATCATCAAAATCCCACCATATGTGAAAGGTTGCCTCCAAAAAAAGTCAGTAAGTCAGACAGCGACAAGTAGACAAGCATTTGTTGCTAAACAGGACAGGTTTATTCCTTTGACAGTTTATACTTGAGATCCAGATCACACATAAAAAACAAAGAAACTGAAAAATCTGGTTTAAAGTACAATTGCAGGGTTTCTTTAAGCTCACCAGATACATTTCCATGTAACCACTCTTCAAGGAGGCAGGAGGCAGCAGATCCTGGAGAGAATGTATGAGGTTTTGCAAAATCTATCCCGGGTTTTTTGAGTCCGGACCGTGATTTTGCTCTAGCTCGCCCCCGGTGGCAGGATCCTTCATTTTTGCTTCTGGAAGCTTCCTTTAAAAGGACAGCCCTGTAGGCAGGAAGTTGCCGAGCAAAATTTCAGTTCATGCCTGGTACATGCAACGCACTTACCTTTTGTCTTCCTCGTTACCAGACCCGGATACGTACCCCGACCACCCCTGTCTTCCTCCTGCCTCGACCTCTGCATTCTCACCGACTACGCAACTAAGCTGCCAACCCTGACCCACGGCTTACGGCTCACTACTCTATCCGGACTCTGTCCCTCGGTTCAGGTCGGTTCTTTCATATTCCTACCTCAGCCATGCGGGTCCATTTGCTGCTTGATACAAGCATCGTTACAGAATGGAGCCTTGCAGTGGCATCTGCAGTGAAGTGTACCCTTCACCTTCTCTCTGATCTGCCAACTGATTCCTCCTTAAATAGTATCAGCCACCTGTTTATTCCTGGGCTAAACCAAGTCTAGACAATTTCACAGGGGAAACATTTCCAACCAAATAAAATTTGAACTCATAACAAACTTGGCATTTAATATTCAATTTCCTACAGCCAAACATACATTAATATCATACATACTAACTGCACGTTTTTAATCTTGCAAATTAAGAAGTTACTCAATTTCAGTGTGTAACTCATCGACCCCCACCCAATCGCAGATCGTGCCCCCTAATGTGTTCTGTGGTGAGGCTACATGTCTTAGTGTGGTGCGTACTGTACCTGCTGGCAACAGGAGGGCCTGAGTCTCCCGCGGTGACATGGGGGAACAACATGGCAGGTTACTGGGGTGGATGCCTTCTTTCTTCTTCAATGGTGCAGCGCCTAAATCTGTAGTAAGCCCCAGGGATACGGGGTGGAATACCTACCACAGAAATCCCCCTCCCAGGGATGAGAGATTCCAGTCTCACACAATTATCCTTTTAACAGCAGACTCCTTTATTCAGTCTCCAGCAGCAGCAGACAGGTACAGTTGATATACAATGCCCATTAGCTGTTCTCCTTTGTGACAGTCCCTGCCTCCACTCTGGACCCAAAGGCCACCCAGAGTGGGGCTAGCTCTTCCCTTACCCCCTAAGCAGGGTAAGAGGTATTTGGTCCACACCTATAGCTCACTATCTATATCAGCTCTACTCATGAGCTGCACACTCTGCTCTCCTCACTAGCTAACTCAGACTTGTGTCTGCCTGGAACACAACTCTAAATAGGATGTGCACTGCTCTTTATGATCTCAGCAAACACCGCCCCTGTGTCTCTGGCTTGGATACAGGGTCAGGTGACGTACCTCCACCATTCAGGGCAAGTGCTTGAAGTGGGGAAAACCCATGATAACTCCTGGCAACCTGCCCTTAGCAGGTATTACACACAGGAGGAGGAAATAAATATAGCCCCTAATTTTACCAGGGCTTCACTCTCCCTCAGGTGGAATCCAATGGTCCCCACTTGGACCTAATTTGCTGGACCATCCTGTGAACAAACAAACATAATTAATATCATGTACACAAGACTGTAACACCCAGATGGTGACATAACAGCGGGAAACTCCCAACATGGAGAACCCTTAACTCAATAATAATGACGGGGATCAGTCTTCTTCACTTCCCGCCCATTGTGATCCACGATCTTAATAAAGAAAGGATGAACAGGCCCATTCTCCGGTCTGTACAGTATGTTGTGCATAAATATGTTCCTGCCTGTACTCCAAGCCTTCATTACAGAACATATTTTGTCTTCCCTCAAATAGGCAGAGCTACCAAATTTAATTCTTAGGTATTCTATAACTGCATCTCGGAGCCAGGTGTCTCTCTGTCCTCGATCTCCTGCGTGATCGGTTCCGGTACGTACGGGTACTCATACCCATGAGACTGCCGGTATCTCGCTACTATGGCTCTATCTGCTCGGCTTAACTTAGTACATTTCCGGTTCCCAGCCTTTCCTGGCAGTACCCAGTACTTTGGCTCCGCAGGCGTGATATCATCATACAGAGTAGACAAACCTTTGGGTGGATCACCTTTTGCATAATTTCTCTCCACCTATTGTCTAGCTCGTCAGCAACCTCCTCTGGAGAATATGTGCCTACGTTCCACCAGTGATCTACTGTATCTTTCTTTATTAATACAAATCTGGTGCAGTCCATCCCCTCATCATACCCTGTGAATAACGGTGCCCACCATTTGTCTCGGTGCTCATATGAGGATGACACACTCATACCTCCCTCAGACTCAGCTCTCGAGGACACACCAGAGTGCAAGCCTTTACGCTTCCCTCTAATGACATTCTTGTAAACCGTGGGATTCATCTTCGGTGCCTTGGGACTTACGGGACCCGCTTTTGCAGTAGACTGGGACCCTCGGACCCTACCTCGGACCCTATAGGATTAAACACAGTGGGATTAGGTACATGTTTCACACTTGACAATGGTATCTCCCCATCAGAAACCCTCAACACTTGCCACCCAATCCCGCCAATCAGTTGAAAACTTGGGCGTCTTATCCAGCTTACTCCCACTAGAACCGGGTGGCACGACACGGGGCAGGGGCAGTGGCTGGGGCAATGGCGCTAGGGGCGGTGACCATATAATCGCCATAGTCCATTACAGTGTCTCTGAGTCGGGCGATGCCATAGTCCATTACAGTGTCTCTGAGTCGGGCGACGCCATAGTCCATTACAGTGTCTTTGAGTCGGGCGTGTCTTTGAGTCAGTGTCTTTGAGTAAGGTGATAAGTACACCTTAAAGAAACCTCATAATTTCTTCACTACCTGACAGAGTCAGACAAATGCGAATTTTCTTCTATGTTGCTGTAAGTAGGTTTTCCCCAAGAGCCAAGATTCTTGAACAAGCCAACAAATAATCACAATACTGCACAATTATTGCTTTATATGTTTTTTATTTACATGTTGTATTCCTGACGGGGTCGCTCACTTTCCACAAACAACTACGTCTGAGTCGGGCGATGCCATAGTCCATTACAGTGTCTCTGAGTCGGGCGACGCCATAGTCCATTACAGTGTCTTTGAGTCGGGCGATGCCACGACCGGTAGGTGCTTTCTTACTCTCTCTTGCGGCAGCGCTTCAGGCTCCCCGCTTGGCCACTTGGGCCTTAAATTCCTCGAACTGCTTCCAGCCCAGCTATCTTTATTGAAGCAATCAAAGCTTCCGGGCCTCTGGGCCAGTCTGACCTGGAAGTGACATCATCGTTGGTCGTCGCGGAATCTCCATCCGCTCCTTGGTCCCGCACCGGAAGTGCGTCGAGGACCGGAAGGGGTGGCGGTGGACCATCAGGGTCGCGTCTGGGCACGTAGGCCTCAAGACTCTCTCTCTCTCCCCACAGGTTCCTCCATCACCTGGCGGGAATAAGGGGGTGGTAGTGTCCTCTTACCACTCTGCTGTCTTGCGTTGCTCGTTGGTTCCTCTGGAGCCGTCTCAGGTCCCATCTCCTCCGCACTGGAAGTTGCCATGGCCGTGGGACTTCTACGTGGTTCAGGCCGCACCAGCACTCGCCGTCGGGGGGTATCCGGACTTGTCTGCTTCATCTCTAGGGTAAGTGAATTCTCCTCTTTACAGCTCGGGTGGTCCGCCGGCCGGCGCATCACCACCGATGATAGGCTGTCTCTCTCATCATCCGACGAGAACGGCAATGGCTCCTCTGCTGGGAAGTCACCTCGGGTCCTTGCTGCACCGCCAGTGGATATAGGTACGAAACTGGCCCGCTCCGGTACCTCCACTGCGGTCGCGCTCTCCTCCGTCGGAGCACTTCTTGCAGGCTCCAGGGATGTGGGGCAATCCCTTCAGGAGAACGCTCAATACTCTCCCAGACAGCACGCCCAGGCAGAAGTATATTTTATAACAGGAACAGTGTATTGTAGTACGAGATATAGCAGCATACACTGCACAGCACACTTATTGAGCTTCACCCCCAGGATTGTCCCTGGACATCCATCCCTGGCCTTGGGCACTCCTTGCTCTTCCCTGACTCCCTAATAGAGTCAGGGGAAAGGTACAAGAGGGGAGTCCCTGTGCCACAGAGTCAAGTCTGGTACTGTAGTATGCAATGGGGCGATTTCCAGAGGCATGCCCTCCATTTTCATTAAATAATAATTTGAAAGAGAGTTAATAATTAGGCAGACCCAGTGCAGGTACACTAAGAAGTGCTGTTTTAAGAGACAAAAAAAGATTCCTCACATGCGTCTGTTCATGGAAGTGGATGCCCCACCCCTTTTCTTGTTAACTCCTGTAACGGAGCTGCAATAGAGGAAAAATTTGGGATCCACTGACGGCAGTAGCCTGTCATACCCAGAAAAGCATGTACCCCTTTAACAGAGAGTGGGCGTGCAGCTTTTTGGATAGGGGCAATACGATCAGAGATAAGAGATCATTGTCCCTTTAGAGATATCATGTCCGAGATATCGGACCTGTGGGAGACAAAACTGGAGTTTTTGTCTGTTAACCTTATGTCCCTTTTCTGCCAGTGCTTTAAGCAAGACAAGTGTATCTTGTCTACACGTTTCCACATCTGGGGAGGCAATAAGCAAATAATCTACATATTGTATCAATGCAGAGCCGCCAGGCAGCACTAAATCTTGTAAATCCTGCTGCAAAACCTTAGAAAAAATTGCTGGGCTTTCAGTGTACCCCTGTGGAATGCGCGTCCATGTGTATTGAGTTGAGTCAAACATGAATGCAAACAGATACTATCAGCATGTAACCGGTGTCGTTGTTTGCAAACTCACAAACAAGGGTTCGTTGGATAATGAGAAGTTTATTTAATACATAGTATGATCATACACCAAAGTCAAATAGACCCTCTGCTAGGGAGTGTCCAGGCAGCAACTTTTATACATTTTTGTTCCTTTGTCTAAAACTGTTACTAGGCAGATTATACTAACCACTCCTTAATTCTTAAACCAATCATCTCACAGCTCATTAAACCTGGTTAGAACTGGCCTCAAACAGCCATGAACAGGTTCCAGCTACCAACTCTCACTAGGATTGTGGGCGTTACTTTAGGCACATTCGTAAATCAACTTAGGAGCGAAATCTTCCATTTACATCAGACACATTCTTACTCACAAAATGGATACTAGACATAACTGACTTTACAAAATGGAAACTGAACATCACTTTCAATCCTTCTCCAGAGACCCCCCCCAGTCCATTTCAGTAATATATCAACAGTATCTTCATTTTAGCAATATTACTTCGTCACCGGACACTAAAAAAAATGAAGCCGATAGGTCTGCAACCAAGAAACAGGCAGCATTGTGGGGTAGCGATGATAGAATAGTAGCTGGATTTGGAACAATGGGAAAAATAGGGTAAAAGGGGACGATAGACAGCACTCTGATAGTGTTAAATTTATGCAATTGCAGGGTGCACGGAACAAAAGGGGACCCTTATTCCCCTGTATAGTACTAACAAATCTACGTAAGTACCAGCACTCACTGTCTAATAGCTAAATGATGAAAACAGTTGTAATGCAGAATAAACATTTAATAATAAAACAAACCAGAAATAAATCAAATGTGTTTGCAGAAACCAGTATCACAAATGGGCATGTCACAAAGTGAGGGGTGGGGGGGGGAAAGGAAAAGGGGAAAAAACATGAAACACAAGGAATATACACAAAAAACAGAGAACGGCAAGTAAGCTAGGGGGATGATGTTTCGAGGGACTACCTCTTCATCTGGCCCATTCCCCCTGGTCCAAAAGGTCCCAGAGGTACTTCCCTAAGCCTCCCTTCCCCTATAACTGGTCAAATCAGACACCCCTGAAAATAGATAGCAAACATACAGTGTAGGCTAAATACAGCTAAACAGCTACTGCACCGACACACTTTATTCGAGCAAATACCCGGTATGTACCTGGCAGATACCTGGAATGCGCCGCTCCTCACCTCTGACAAGCCCCGTTGCATTTGCCTTCCCAGCCTGGGTTCATGCCTGGCTGATGGGCGGCTGATCTGTTAAATGATAATGATTAGGATTTAATAGGCTGCAATGCTTCGCGTGTCTACCAGATGGCATAAATTCATGAATTGTAATGCAGTATATATATTTATACTGTGCAGTATTGCAGCCAGCGGGAATAAAATGCTTCAATCCCTGCTTGGAAAATAACTCAATGCACTCGGGCAGAAAACAGTCACAAACCTCAATACACCCGGGTATACCCGAATTCGTGGGACTAGCCAAGCTCGAATAAAGTGTGTCGCCAGTGTAATAGTAGGGCAGCAAGAATCCACTAAAGTCAATGCCAGTAGTTCAAGTACCACAAGAAACTGTGGGCAATGGTACAGTAAAGGTTGAACACAGCTTGCAAGAAAGCAGCTTGCAAAGAAGCACCAGGAGTCCACAACAGTCAATGAAAGGTTAATGGGAAAAGCAAATGAAGACAGTAATCAAACCCTCTGGCTCTGCTCCTTGTGCTCGTGTGGAGTGTTCAGCCTTTACTGTACCATTGCCCACAGTTTCTTGTGGTACTTGAACTACTGGCATTGACTTTAGTGGATTCTTGCTGCCCTGCTATTAGCTGTTTAGCTGTATTTAGCATACACTGTATGTTTGCTATCTATTTTCAGGGGTGTCTGATTTGACCAGTTATAAGGGGGGCTTAGGGAAGTACCTCTGGGACATTTTGGACCAGGGGGAATGGGCCAGATGAAGAGGTAGTCCCTCGAAACGTCGCCCCCCTAGCTTACTTGCCGTTTTCCGTTTTTTGTGTATATTCCTTGTGTTTCCTGTTTTTTCCCCTTTTCCTTTCCCCCCCCCCCCCCACCCCTCACTTTGTGACATGCCCATTTGTGATACTGGTTTCTGCAAACACATTTGATTTATTTCTGGTTCGTTTTATTATTAAATGTTTATTCTGCATTACAACTGTTTTCATCATTTAGCTATTAGACAGTGAGTGCTAGTACTTACGTAGATTTGTTGATGGGAAAAATAGGTTCTACTATCCTATTCAGTGCCCTGAGATCCTGCATGAACATGTATCTCAGAGGATCAGACCCTGGCTTTTTCATGGGAAGAATAGGAGTGTTACAAGGACTGTAGGAAGGAATGATGTCCCATTGGCCAATAATTCTTTAATTACAGGTCTTATTCCTTTAATGGATTCCCCAGTCAAAGGATATTGAGGAATCTTTGGTAGTTTACAATTAAGAGTGACATGCACTTGTTCAGCAGATAAAATTAACCCTACCCTGTTGATTCTGTAGCCCATAGAGAATCAGGCAACAATTCTATAAGGGGCTCCACCTGAAGTCTCATTATGGTAATGTCTTCTTCGGGGAGTGTGAAGGAAATAAATCCTTCAGCAGGATTTTGTGAATCATGGGGAACCACTAGGAAAACTCCGTCCAGAGTACGAAGATTAGTACAACCCATTTTGCACAGCAGATCTTTACCCAGAAGATTAACAGGGCAGGTTGGACTTGGGGAATTAATTTTTGTCAGAGATAGGACCAAGTGTAACTGTCATAGGTTGAGTTACAGGGTGTGAAATGGTTTTATTCCCTACTCCTCTGACAAGAATTGGGTTCTCTTGGCTTTCTGGATAATATTTGGAAGCCTTATATGACAATGTTGATCTGGACGCTCCCGCATCTATTAAAAATGTTTCTGGGGTTCCATCAATTACACAGGTAACACTAGGACCATCATAATTTACATGGATTAAAGGCATCCCTTGCACAACACTGTCTGCATCCATTCATTTGTCCTCGCTGTACATGTTGGTTATAGGGATGATTTTCCCGATATCCCTGGTCATTGCCTCCTTGCTAACTGTCTTTCGGAGGCATCCTATTTTGGTTTTCCCTATTATTCCTTCTTTGCCTTCTATCATCTCTGCTGTCATCCCTGCATGGAACTCTACAATTCCTGGCGAAGTGCCCTGATTTTTCTCAATTATAACACTTCCGTTCTCTGCCTTGGTACCTATCATCGGGTCTTTTCTGAGAATTAAATGCAGGCTCTGCAGCTTTATTTCGTGAATAAAACTCTGCGTGAACTTGCACCAATTTAACAATTTCTGTTGCCATTTTATCTTCCTGACTCTTTTTCTTTGCTGCCTTACTCTGCTGCATATGTTCTGCCACAGTCACAACTTCAGCAATGTTCCCAGCCAATACATACAGTCTGTACCGGCATCCCTATTTCTGTATGTAATCCTTTAATAAAAGCCGCCACTATAAGTGATCTTGCGTTTGTTTCTACTCCTTCAATGCCTCCATATGCGTTGATCATTTTCAATAATCTATCAGCAAATTAACTTACTGTTTCTTCCTTAATTTGTTTTATTGCGTTAATTTTTGTCCAGTTAATTGTCATTGTAAATGCTCCAATAATGACATTTTTAACATTAGCATACCATGTTCCCAAATCCCCTAAAACTCTTGTTTCTTCTACAGTCTCCCATGGATGCGTACCACCTGCTTGTGCCCCTATTTCTATTTGTCTAGCATTATAGGCAGTTATCAATTTAGTTTGGTCTGTAGATGTCATGAGTACTCTAAACAAATGTCTAACATCTCCCACAGATTGTATGCTATTGTGATACCATCCAAAGCCTCATTAAAACCCACGGGATCCTCAGAAACTTTTGTTAACTGCTGCCATTTTTGTCAGTATTGGTATGAGTCCATAAAGGCATACAGTATCATTCAACTATAATTTTCTGGGGGCAAAATTCTTGTCCCAACAATTTTTTACTTCGCCTTGTCCCTGAGACAATATGTCCTGATAATTGGGAAAGTATGTCTGACACATCTATACACGATTTAGAATGTTCTAAAGGTCTGCTACCTTCCTCCTCACTTTCATTCTGACTCTCGGACTCATTCTCTATTTTAGATCCAAATTCTCATAGATCTTAAAAAATTCAGGCAATTTCTGTAATTATTTTGCTTTTAAGGTCAAGTTCCTTGTGTAACTACATTTCTTACGGGGTAAAATGAACAGTAGATGTCACTGTGTTTTGTAAGCAGATGACAGGAACAATGTGTGTCACCTGAACGGGAGATGGTATCAAGGGAGGCATTCCCTGAGGAGGTTGTTGTGGGGCAGGGGGAACAAAAAGATATACAAGTTCATGTTCCAGAACAAAATCTGGAGCTGAGGGCAATAACAAAGTATGTTTCTGCAAAGGCACCTGACTCAAATGGGCATAATATACAGGTGGACTGCTCAGAGAAGTCCCCACATTAGTTGAGGATACCGGACAGGAGTCTGGCAAAGGGAGTGGAGTATATAAAACAACTGGATCAGTTTTAGTGGATCTTGCCTGATCCCAGCATGAATTCTTAATTGCTTGAACATTAGTCAATTGAGTTGATAAGATTTCTACTTTTTCCTCCAACTTTCTATTTGTCTTCTGCCAAGATGTTTTTAAAACGTCATCTTTTTTCTGTTCTGCTCCTCCGCTTTTAAAGATTCCCTTAACTTTTTATTTGTCCTGCCAAGAAGCTTTTAAAGATTCATCCCTTTTTCTGCTCGCTTCCTTATGCCATTTAAAATATCTTTGCCATTCCAACGGGCCGGTCTTACTTTTATTTATACAAAGTTTCATTCGTAAGTATTCTAACTTATCCAAGTTAAAAGTGCCATCTTGTGGCAATTGTTTATCCTTTTTATTCTGTTATATTTGTCAATTTCTTGATATATTTTAAAATATAAAGACCTTGTCCATTGCACATAATATAATTGGGAATTCCTTTCTTAGGACTCTCCTTTTCCGCAACAGAATCCTTTTGACCCATTTTAAACACCACACAGTCCACACAGATAAGCACAACTACAGATTTTTCTTTATTCACACTAAGAACCTCTTTATCACACAGTTTAAATAGCACAGATAACATAACAACTATAGATTTACTTTATTCTCACTAAGAACCTCTTTACCACACAGTTTTTATCAATTGATTCAATAACTCACTCATTATCAGAATTCCGTCCCGGACCAGACTTTAGAGAGACATCATGGCCTCATGAAACACTCAACATTTTACACTTAATGCATTTCAAAAGGTGCCCTACCTTATCAGATGATGGCCATTGTTGAGTGTCACAGTGAGAGCCGTCCGTCTCCTTTAATCCAAGTGTCCGAGATGTTGGAATCTCATGGCTCGTCGCCAGAACTGTCGTTGTTTGCAAACTCACATAGATAAGAGCAAACAAGGGGTCTTGGATAATGAATAGCTTTTTGCCTTACAGCATAGAATATGATAATAAACTAAAGTTAAATCATAAACTCTGCAAAGGGAGGTCACAAGCAGGCTTTTTGTACACATAATTTTCAATGTGTAACATGGGTTGCAAGGCAGAATATAAATCACTACTCCCTTTTCTAAACTAATCATTATAAAGGTCACTAAATAAGTGAAATCGGGGTTAAAACATCTTGATACAATGAACAAGGTATGTTAGGATACATTTTATCTCTAAGTCTGTATAACTGCAGAATACGTATTTCTCACTATATTTCTGGGCATAGAGCCATAAACCGTCTGGCCTTGAGTGTCTACTGTGAACGAAACTCCAGCAAGACTCGCAACAATCAAATTCTTTCTCACAGGAATAATGTGCGGAACACAGCATGTGACACAGGGCAGAGACATGACAATACAGACAAAATGGGGATTCTGCATACTACTAATAATTTAATCTCCAGACACCCCCCCCCCAGTCCATTTCATCAGTATGTCATCCATTTCAACAGTATTAGATCAACAGATTAATTTTCTTTGATAAAACTGGTGCTGTGTTTGCTCTAGTTCCCCATAGGTTTGTTACCATAGAATTTTAGTAAATAGATCCCTTTGTATATTTACAGATGACAATCGATGCATTTAGGCATCAATGTCACCTATTTATAAGCTATTTTCCACAGCGAAAAGAAAAAAATGTTTATATCGGTTTTATAGAGCCATTTGCAAGAATAACAATTGTAGTGCCCTGTGTAGCATTAGCAAATAACGATTATTTCTGTTTTGCATTGTATGTAAACACAGGTACATATAGGAATCCTGTTCCAAATACATCAACACAGCCAGTAATACAGGCCAAAAAAAGACACCGTGATGAAACGCAATGAGAGGAGAGCCACGTATAGATGGGAATAAACCACAATACATTTGTATAATTGAACGGTGAAACAACTCATGCTGTAAAACATTGTCAAAAAGTGTAGGCGTGTAGGGACTTTCCAGTTGAAAATATTATTAAGATCTCCTCTATTGAGGGAGTGGAATGGTAAGAAAAGGTTGGAATGTGTCTGGCTTTACTCCTCAGGTGTTTCATGCCTCTAGACATTCCAATCTTTCATGATCTAAGGCTGGTGCATGCCACTGACAAGCCTGATGTACTGTAGGCCATCTTTGAACTCATCACAGGACATACTGTGAACAGGTATGCAGTGAAAGTGTAACAGATCTGGATAAATAATAGATCACAATTGAAAAGAAACAACACATGTTCTATTCATGAATGCCAACCAACCTGATTCTGAGTGCACATATTCACCCCACTTTTTTAAGTTTTCATTGTATTTCTACAAAATATGAAGGGGATGTCAGCTTTTTTTTTCTTTTGTCAATTAGATTGATGTGAGTATTATGCTGATCATACATTGCGTTAAATTGGGTAATCCTTCCGTGGATGAACGCGTGCAAACTGCGGTAACGGTTACATCTGGGTGTCTGATGCAATTTTTAGAAAACACCTGGGGGAAAAAATCACCTAATATTTATTTTTTTTGGTTTCAAAATTTTTATTAGGGTCAAGGATAGACAATTTTCAGATAATAGTCTGAAGCATACAGGTGCACCTCTATACATGCAGTTACTTTAAACATTCCAAAAGTACATAAGACATTGAGTAACCATTCAAAACTCCCCAGTTTTATAGGGGGAACAAACAGTTCATGGTCTCTTACTTTGTGGGTGCTATCTGTAATCCCCCTTTTTTTCCCCCCCTTCATTTGACTAGTAAGAAAGTGGGGAGATGAATGGAACAGACAGCGAGTCCAATAGGAGGACGAGAAGAGGAGAAAAGAGAGAAGGAAGAGGAAGAAACAGGGAGGGGGAGGGTTGGGTGAGACACTAGGGGTGGGGGGCATAGGGTGTAAACCGAGGCAGAAGGACTTGAACACATCAAGATTTTCCTAGTTCAGTTATCTGTTCGCTTCCTTTGGCTTTCTCTGGGAACCGGCTTTTCTTTTAGGAGTCCAGGCTCCATCGTATTTCTAGTCGTAGGGCCAAGGCTCCCAAATCTTATAGAAACGTTCCAGTTTCTGGTTTATTTGGGCTGTTAATTTCTCCATTAATTTAACCTCATTCATTCTTTTTATAACTGTGCTCTTAGAAGGGGCCTTTACCTTCTTCCAGGCTGCCGCAATGGAGCAGCGTGCGGCTGTTAAAAGGGAAGAGATCAGCGTTTTCATAGGCGTCTGAAGCTCCTCAATTGGTTTAGCGAGGAGATAGGTCAGAGAGTCTATCGGGACTCTCAGTTCCGTTATTTCCTCGATCATGGATTGTACCATGGTCCAATATCTTTGGACCTCTGGACACGTCCACCATATATTGGACATATCCCCCCTTCATGCCACATCCTCTCCAGCATAGATCTGATGAGCCTGGGAAGATTTGGGTCAGTCTACTCTGGGTTAAGTACCATTGAAACAAAATTTTGTATATATTCTCCTTTGTGGTCGTGCAAATTGAAGTTTTGGCTGCTGATTCCCAGATATCCCTCCAGTCGTCCATGTCTATTTCTAAATTGAGGTCTTCAGCCCACTTCAGCATATAATTGTGTTCTTGGGTAGTTGCATGAGATGCTAATCCCATTTATATTCCCGCAATGAGTCCCCTTTGGCACCTGCCCTCCCCACACAGTCTCTCAAATTTTGTTAAACTCGGAAAATCTGCATTTTTCGAGACTGTGCAGTAGGTGTCTAATCTGGAGGTACCCAAAAATGTAAAGGTCCTGCATTTGTTCTTTTTGGGTTGCTTCTTGTAAGGAAATAATTTTACCCTTAGCTACTAGATCCTCTGCTCTTGTTATGCCCATTTGTCTAAGTTTCTTAGCGTATTTTTGTGAGCAGCCTAATGGGAACGCTGAATTGTTCACTATGGGGGTTAGCAAAGATGGTTCAGTGGTAAATTCGTAGTTCCCTCTGCTCCTGGACCAGATCTCCCATGTGCACCTCATTGATCCAAGGTCAAACTTTCCCACTTGTCCTTCCCCCTCTAGTCCAGCCCACAAGTGGGACGGGAGGGAAGAAGGGTCAGCGTAGGACGACTCTATTCCCACCCAGCAGCATTCGGCTGGGTTGCTGTTCCACATCACTATTTGTAATAATAATAATTTGTAATAATATTTGATAATATCCGGGACCCCGAGGCCTCCTCCCATCCTCGGGGCTAACATTATCGACCTCGCCACTCTCAGCCTTTTGTCTCTCCATATGAACCAGAACACTCTGTTCTGGATGTTCCACAGCATCCAGGGACCCTAACCGGAAGTGTCTGAAAGCAATATAGGAGCCTGGGCAAAATATTCATTTTTACAGACGCTATCCTGCCTAGCCAGGATATTTGGAAGCTATCTTCCAAGTCTGAAGATCTTTTATGATTTTGCTGAAAAGGGCAAACATAGCAAACTCATACAAAAAAAAATAAAATACACCTAATATTTTTTGAACATTTATTTAAGGTTTGTTTTCAAACACGTCATCGTTATAGACTCTGATAAGGGCGGGGGGTCAGGGAGGTGTGGGGGTTGGGAGGAGGGGGGGGGATAATGGTACAGGAATACTTCTAAAGATCCTAAGATGGAGGGCACACTCCAATTCCGTGTAAAAGAGTGACTGTAGTCGGTGCTCAAGCAGAATGGGAATCCCAGCAAAAAACGCTCTTTAAACTTTAATAAGAACCAGGATCCTGCTGCAATCTAACATATAGCAATAGTCATACTATATAGACATATTATAGTCTTTTAGTAGGGGAGACAATTGGGTTAGATACATATTTACACATTTACTTCGCAGATGAGGTTGAAAAATGGCATACAGTACGTCCATCAAGCAAATTATGCTAAATTTCGACGACAGATACTCTATCCTATATTTATTTGTACTTATACTATATTGATCTAGAGGAAGGCAAACAAAAAACCCACAGTGTTATGTCATGTAATGGTATCTAATAAGGGGAAAAATAAATTCCTTCCTGACTCCAAATAATGGCAATTAGATTATTCCCTGGATCAACATCTTTCCCATGTTTACTTATTTGGTATATCCCTGTATACCTTTCTAAAAAGATGTCCAACCTTTTTTTGAACATATCTATTGTATCTGCCATCACAGTCTCCACGGGTAATGAATTACACATTTTAACTGCCCTTACTGTAAAGAAACCTTTCCTTTGTTGCTGGTGAAATTTTTTTTACAAAATGTTGTTGTTTTTTGGCTGGCTAAGTGGGATTGCAGCTTTAAGGCCAAGTTCATAGCGCAGAGACGTAAAACTATTTTAATTTTTATTCAATATATTCTAGACAAGCACCAATTAACTGATGCGGACACCTCTACTGTACAATTCATCTGGCAGCTAAAAGTCTACTTTTTCTAAAGCCAATTAACAAATAATAATACATGAAGACAAGTAATGTGAGAAGCAGGTGCTACTTTCCTGTCACTAAATATAAACCCACTTATCAAATGTCATCACAAGGTGGACACAAGAATCCAGCCATTGTAATAGCTCTTAAACAAGTGTCAAACTAGATACACTTCAAATTCTAAACCAAACTAGTTAATTGACTATGTCACAGAACTGGCATGCTCTGAAATTGATTTTAATTAATTTACCAATTACCAATGAATACCTTATGACTCCTGTTCAGCTGATATATAAAAGGTGCAATCCCACATAACACTAAATTGAGCACTGGGTAGCAGGGTAAACTTGGTAATATTTTTTTGCAAATTAATCAGAAAAGTATCATTATTTGTTTTTTAAACTTCATCCTGACATTTTTGTAAACAATGTAACTTGACTTTTAGATTAGATTTACTGCCTTTTCACTGCCTTATCTCTTGTAGGCCGCAATTAAAGTAGGCGCGCGTGACGTAGCGCATGGCGTTGCGCGTGCCTGTCGCCCGAGCGATGGATGCACTGAGCTTCCAGCTATTGTGGAAGAGATGGGAAGGCGTGGCAGACGCATCAACAGGCTGGGTCACCCTCATTGCCAAAACCTATAATGTGTTGCGGCCGCCAAGCGAAAAAAAAAACTAAATAGTTTCTCGTTTGAAAAAACTACCACGTGGTTGCTCTGCTTTGTGCTTTCACGCACTATGGCCGGCCCCTATCAGCCGCTGCCCTTTGTTCTTGCCGCGCGTGAGACTTGCACACACTGACGCGCCTACTATAATCGCAGCCTTATTGTACTCCCCTTTACTAACTGGTGCAAAAACATGTATTATACATCTGATTACCTTATCTATATAGCAGGGCCCCCCTGGAGCACCGTGTTCCCTTACCTCCTGGCTGAGGCAGGGGCAGGTGTGGATGGCACTGCGGGGATTAGGGAGCGGCGATCAGCTCGTCAGAGACTCAGGCGGCTCTCTCTGCAGGGCGCCTCCATGTTGGTGCGCGCGCGCACGTTTTGCGCATGTGAGGTATGTTTGCGCATGCGCTGTGTGACCCAAGTAATGGCGGCCATTGGAAGGGAGCGCACAAATGTGTAGAAGGTAGCGCAAGTGGTGGGTAATTCAGGGAAGGCTCAACGGAGAACTACAACCCCCAGCAGCCACTGGGGCTGCAGGATCATGTGAGGCACAATAGCCAATAGGGCTGAGAGAATCCCCTGCTCAGATATGGATACATTTTGCGAGCTGCAGACCATGCCAGTTGGAGCTGGGACGCCATCAGGGTAGGGTGTATGTGTGCAGGTGTCTGTGGCACCTGTACTAGACCAGATATCCCCATAAGGCCCCAGCTAGGCCCCGACTCCCCTCAGCTTGTGGTTGCTACAGGGAGAGGCCCATAGATAGGGACACTGCCCCTGTAGCATAATAGTGAGGAACACAGCCAGGACGCAGCTGCATTCTTGCCTCAGGTGTTCTGGGACTGCAGAGACTATCAGCAGAAGCAGGGGTAAACTGTGAAATATAGTCTAATGAAATCTAAGCTGTTGGTTTATGTTACTTTATGTTACTTTAAATTAGTCACCCTCTTTTCCCAATGCTTCTGCGGATTTGTTTAGGCTTGTTTCTTTGAGTTCATGACACATGGAGGAGTTTACCTTCCACCAGGTGTATGAGATTAAGTGTTCACTGAGCTCCTATTGGCTACTCTGCAGGGCAGGCTGGGTATTTTAAGCTGAACTGTCTATTTGTTATTTTTACTCTTTGATAAAGTGCGGTTAGCCGTGCGAAACTCGTAAGAGTGTGTCTATGTTGCTTTCCATGCCATTAAAGCTTTTGTAGTGATTTGAGTGGTCCCGGTCTGTTACTTCCTCATTGGGCAGATGCTCCACCTCACCTTTTCTTGCCACCTTTATTTTGGCTACTCATATAAGATCTACCTCGATTTAGAGGCTATTGGGTATTGCCAGATTACTGTGACGTTTCAAGGTCTAAGTGTCGACGGGGGACATTATGAACTGGCAGCTGTAGTGATTGTGGATTTCATTCACCGGCTATACGCAGCTATATGATACCGGTACTTTCTGAGTTGCGCCTCTAGGGGGCGAGGGCCTCCCCTCTCTTCTATAAGTATTTGTAACTGATTCCTGGTTTACTGCGCTGCTGCGGTCTGTTTTCCGCGCTTTTGTTAGACGTGCTTTCCCATCTCGCATTTTCATTGGCTGAACCGCCGACCTCCCACCCCGCTGTCCCATCCAATCCCCTGGCCGCCTTCTTCGTGGTGGCCGGTGGGTCAGGCTTGGGCAGTGTCGCTTTCTCCTCCCGACCCCCCAGCGGACAGTCCATGCGTGTATCCCGGGCCTAGCATGGGAGAGGAGCCTGGCGGCCCGGCCTCATAGAGACAATGCACAGCGCCCAGCACAGCCACCAGGAGCCTATGAGGCCGGCCAGGCCCCCGCCTCACTGTGCGTATAAGAGTAGGAAAGAGAGTGAGGGAGAGTGTAAGGAATCCACTCCTGGATTTGGCTGAAACCTATTCCTTACAGAACTATTCAGTTTCTAGACAACTCCCCCTTGTATCTGCAATCAGTATCACCTGTGCTTGCTATCACTGCAGCTCTATCTCTGTGCTCTGTCATTGGAGGAATGCCCTCCCACCCCTTGATTGGCTCCCTGCCCTTCTTATACTGGGCTCTCTCTTTCTCTTAGAGCTGAGCATAAAACAAGATTCACTTGAATGTAACTGTGTTTGCCTCAAACACTCCTGACTTAGCCATTCCTTGTTCCTGTGGCCTGCTGCATATCCTCCTTGCAGAGGCCTGTTTCCTTGTTCTGTAGCCTTCTGCATATCCTGCTTGCAGAGGCCTGCTTCCTGGTTCCTGTAGCCTGCTGCATATCCTCCTTGCAGAGGCCTGCTTCCGGGTTCCTGTAGACTGCTGCATATCCTCCTTGCAGAGGCCTGCTTCCTGTGCTGAAGCGCTGGATCCCCAGTGCTAACCTTTTGGTGTTCCTTGGCCGGTCTGCATTCTCCCCTTGCAGAGGCCTTCATCATGGGCCGCTCCCGCTCCTTACGCAGAGGCCCTTCCTACGTGGCAGTTTCAACGCTGAAGTGCTACGCACCTGTCTTCCTGTTGCCGAACCCCACCTTCGCCAGCCCTGACCCTGGCTTGTCTATGGATTACCCTGCCTTCTCCAACCCTGACCCGGCTACGTCTGACCACGGAATCTGCACTCCGGACCTGACTCTGTTGTTTAAGTTCGGTGTCTTTGCATTCCCCCCTCAGCCCCGTGGTCCGGTCCCGGTTTGTGGCGAGCATGTCCGTTACAGAGAGTCACAGATATTTAATACACAACTATATCTGTATTTGTATATGCAAAACCTTCATAGAATACAGAAGTGTGTGTGTACTGTATATACCGGTATGTATCTATAACTATATCTTTCCTGCACATTAAATGTAGTGTTTCTTTTTCCCCCAAAAAATATAATGAAAATCGATGGCATCTTAGAATCAAGTAAATACGGTACATATTTTTTTTCCTTTAATAAATTTGAGACTTTCCCCCTGGTTTTTCACCAAAGAGGATGAGATATGTGCTCCCCATTGGTTTTTAGTGATACATGGCAAACCTCACATACGCAAAGGCCGCTGTAAGAATTGAAACCTGTAATTTCAACATAAACTGTGATTTTATATTATAAACCGCTTGGCCTAGAAGTGTATGTATGTGTGTGTATACACATGTGTAAATGAGTTAGTCCATTGTGTGAACAGATGGCAAGATACTATATGAAACTCAAACAGCGACTGTAATTTACACCTCAATGAGACCTCTCCCCTCAGTTACTGTATGCGAGAAGCAAACTATGTTTCAAAGAGATTGATTAGGAATATCTTAATCAATAATTCAGAGAGTAAGACCCCCAAACTGGTATTAAAGCTCAGAGAGCTGTGAGACTAGTTAGTTAGCTTTTTCCAACAGAAGAGTATGTTCCACAAAGCAGCTCCAGAGGGATGACCTGAATGAAGAAATTTCTCAACAACACAAGCTATGAGCAGGAGCATGCGGCTGATATATATCTCTGTATGCAATCTGTAATATGTAACATCATTTTATAACTAGAGTAAATTGTAACATGTAATGTAATTTGTAATCTTATTGCTATATATATATATATATATATATATATATATATATATATATATATATATATATATATATACTGTACCGTAACAGCAGTTTGATTTGTTCACATCAATACAATATTTTCCATATTCATGTGTATTTGCGTTTCTGCAAAGTCACACTTCCCCAAAAAGAACGTAAAATACAGAGTTGTATTTCTTACACCGCGAATTCCCCAAATTCGCCTAATGTGTGAATGTGAGCAGAGGTTCTGCCTCTAGTTATATATATATTTTGTTCAATGTACAGCCATTGATTTGCCTTGCACTTTTATTTGCAGCATTTGTAATTCTTCTAAAAGATAGAACGGCAAAGCAAACCAGGCAGGAGCACACAGTCCTATCTATGGAAATATTTATAGCAAAAAGCCTTACAATGCAACCTTTTAACAAAAGACCAAAAGATCTGTTTCCCTGTGGTGTGAGGCCGGCAGAAGCTCCGCACAGCATAATTCTGTCTGCTCAACCAATTAGAGATGATATGCTCCGAGCTAATTAAAAAAGTTGCTTGGCAGTGATTTTAAATGGATGCATTCAAACATCTACCTCTTGTTTATTAATGTCAATATTGATAAAAGTTATTCTTGTTAATGTAATAGATGCCACACTCGTGCTCATGTTTCAGCCAATTAAGGTAAGCCTGGTACCTGGTCTGAAAGCAGTGTTTAGTGTCACCAGGGAAACTGATATTCCTCTCTCTGGGAAGCCAATATACAGATAGTTATAGACAGATAACAGCAGCACTCAAAAATGAAGAGAAAATGCAAGACTTCTGCCAAAAATCAGAAGGTGTGTTGATAATTAGGTGCAAATGTATATACATTCATATGCAAGATATTCCATCTGAATATGACATGAGATAGAATCGTAACTGCGGATATTCTGATTATTCACTAAACACTGAGAATCTCGGTGGTCTCTAAGTATAACTTGTGTAGCACACATTTGAAAAAAGGCATACAGACACACAGAGACACACAAAGACACACAAAAACACAGAGAGAAATAGAGAGAGATAGAGAGTTAGAGAGAGATAGAGATATATTTCATCCGTGACGAAACGCGTAGGGCGTTTCCTGAAGCGGCGAGTGTAGCAGCTGTTTTTACTGCTTAGCAATCATTCCCTTTAAGTGACGTCATTTAAAAAAAAACTTAAATTCGGCACATGGTTTTAACAGCCAATCAGGTGGCTGTTAAACCATTTGGAGGCTAAATGTGACATCACAAGCACTATTTAAGGGCGTGGCGCCTCATTTGAGCCCAAGAAGACGACGAGACAACATCGGTTGGGATCTACCATGGGGCTTTTTGGATTGACAGATGAAGATAGAAGATAAAGAAGATCAAGAAATGGCGACAGATGAAGATAGAAGAAGGTGATTAAAGAAAGAAAAAGAAGATTTGGGTACCCTATCCGGATCTTCATGACGGATGGCATCGGATGCTGTTGGAGGCCTTCAAGGTACGTGAGCTTCCTGTTTCCCCGGGAGTCGGAGGGCCAACGCTTCTAATGGTAAGTAATATATTAAATGTTTGTAAATGTCATTTTTACAGGTTTTTTCATTGGATGTGTTTTTTTATTTTTTTTGGGGGGGCACACTGACTGATAATATATTAATCTGTACCACTTTAGGGTACTGATCAATACATTATTATGACAAAATTTTGGGGGAATTTCTGGCTTGGTATTGCTGATGTTTTTTTAATTACAGTTTATTATGTGGATGTCATTATTTGGTCTTTTTCTGCTTCATTGAAATCAAATGTTTGCGATTGGTGTTCGTTTTTACTTAATGTTGTATTATGTTAGCTAATGTCTTGAATGGTTATTTCAGATATTCTTTTTATTTATTTCTTTGTAGTTTAATGTTTCAATTCATTCATAAATGTTGTATAAATTAATTGGTTTCATTGGTTAATGTGACTATTAATTTCGAGTTGGTTTAGTAATTAATTGGTTTCATTGGTTACTGTTTAAAATAATTCCGAGTTGTTTTAGGAAGTTATTGGTTTGATTGGTTAATGTTTTAATTAATTAATTGTTGAGGTTGTTATTGCTTGTATTCATTGGATAAGCTGGCTACTGTTTATATTTAGTGAAGTGTGTTTTCTTGGATTTTTGTTATGTTTTATTATTATGTGTCTGGTGCATTAATGTATTGTGGTTAGGGTGGCCATTGAGTGCTATAGAGGCTTATCATGGCCATATTATTATTATATAGGTATGATGTACCACTATCCTACTCAATGGGTACAGGAAGGGTATAGTCAGTCCGGGGTGGGTGCTTAAGTCTTAACCGCTAAGGTGATTAAGGGGTTAGGGGCCATTAGAATGTCTTTATTATGTATATATGCTTTCTGGCAACGGAGGACAGAGGGACCTGCTGGTGTGGTAAGTAGAACTGTATTTATTTACTTTATTGATGCATGTTAAGGTTGTGTTTAATAATGGGCAAATAATCTATTATCCATATTTGGATAATATTTATTTTGCCCATTACTGTGTGTGTTTGGGCGGAGGGCGGCATGTATTGATGTTTATTAAATATTATTTAATATACATTTCTTTCATAGTGTAGATGTGCAGGGGGTCTCCGGAGCTGAACCGCGTTGGTTTTATGTCCGGGGACCCCCTGCTTCCCAAGATACAGGCCCCATTATGGGGTACCGGTATCCCTCTGCATTTAAATGTCCCGCGTCACGTGACCGGGACATTTCAAAGCATAGGAGATACCGGCAACCCATAAAGAGGCCTGTATCTCGGGAATCAGGGGGTCCCCGGACATAAAACCAACGCGGTTCAGCTCCGGAGACCCTCTGCACATCTACACTACGAAAGAAATGTATATTAAAAAACATAATTTGTGGGTGAGATTTTCGCTGTGAGAGGCGGCTCTCTCTGCAGCAGAAATGTATCGCCGGGTTAGGCTTTTTCAGAGGCTCGATGCTCTCGCTGGCAGCAAATCGCTCGTTTGGGGATTTTGCTATGAACGGTAATGAAGGCTTGCCGAATACCGTGATAGCAATGCCCAAAAAAACGGCCATTTAAATCCCCTAGCGATAATTTTTAGAAACCTTTACTGAATAAGGCCCTTAATGTCTAAAGAGGGAGTGGAGGGATGGGCTTCGGCTGCAGGCAGCCTTAGCTACCCACAAAAAGGGGGGTGGGGGGGTAACTCTAACAGTGTGAAACCTGTTACCAACAGTTAGAGCCGTTTGATGTCAGCCAGCAAGAATAAAGGAGCTCAGCTGAGTGAGTGTTTCATTTAAAAGATGGGCGGAATACAGCCCACAGTCTCTCACAGACAGACAAACAGAGAGAGAGAGAGGGATGTGTTCCAGAGGCACACCATGTATTTTGTGTTGCTGAACTCTGGTGAATAAAAGCCTATGTTTACGGTGTGCATCGCCTACAGTACCGCACTTTAAATGGTTGGCAGTTAGGGAATGGAAGTCTTCAGAACAATTTACTGTATATGAGAGTTGAATAGGGCAGTTTACATTTTTGTTCATAATATTGGTGGTGTAGCGAACAGGCACATTGATATTGAAGGGGGTTGGAGGTGATGGCATGTACAGAACGGACTTGCTACGCCCCTTTTCGACATACAATAGCTTTCAATATTTTTTATTTAGGACTCCAAGGGGTGGCTGAGAGAGCAGTATTTAAATTGGAAAGTGCTGAGGCCAATTTGAGCCTCATAAGTGGCTGTAGTTTCCGCTTCCGTTGGTTGTTTAAATGGTTTATAAGAGTTTGGAGTTAATGGATTCATTTGATTTAGACTCCTGGTTGGGGGCAAAGCATGTAGCAACTGCAGTGTTAATTTATTTCTCTTGGATGGTGAGAGATATGCTTCATTTATACACATTATATGTTTATGGTTTCACCTCTACACCTTTCTCGCCTTAAACCATTTTCCCTCACTGCACCTTATATGTGGAATTCCCTCACATGCAGTATACGCAAGCACCTTCTCTCCTCACCTTCAAGACAAACCTCTTAAACCATCCCAGTAGCCTGGACTCATGGCTATTGCCCCACAGTCACTTCTGCCAAGCATTGCCATCTACTGCCCTAATTCCCTCACCTGCTGTCCCTGTAAGTTTCCCAACATACCACTTAGATTGTAAGCTCTCCTGGGCAGGGATGTCGTTTACTATTGTCTGAATGTGTTGCGCTTATTGTATTATAACGCCCTATACTGTATTGTCTTTGTAAAGCTCTGAGTACACTGTGGTACTATAACTATATAAATAAATACATACATACATGTGGTTTATCTTGTCATGATAAATTTGTGTTGAGCTTTACCACTATATTCAGGTGTTTTGTCTTTGTTTAGGTTATGTAAGGAGGGGAGTATATGCATCCTACACTTTGCGTAGCTCTCACCATCGAAGAGCGAAAAATAAGTGTTTTATTGCAACATATGATCGCAATATGGATATTTTCTAAATTTATCTAGAAACATGTATCTCGCAAAGTAAATATATTTTCACTACAGTCATTAAAGAAGTGTTATATTATAGTTTACATTTAAAAAATGTGTGATTATAATTATTTTCAATTTCAATAATTAAAATTGCTACCGATGGAGTTAAACCCAAAGGTGAAATCAATTTAAGGTGGGTGGATCCTGTCACTGGAGACCAGGACCTTTAACAAATTTATACCAGGATCATTCACTAGGCAAAACACAGTAGTGGAATAAAATGAGGTTTATTCGGGTAAGCTCGCGTACACACAGTGAAATACAAAGATACAGGAAATATACACACTTGCTTCAGAAGGCTTACCCTGACCGAGATATACACCCGGGCTTCCAGGTCCTCATTTTGGCTAAAGCTCCTAGCCATGACCGCTACGTTCCAAAATGAGAACTTGGACTTCGCGTCTGACTTAGTCTCGGCAGGGCAGACTTTCCTAGCTTCTAAACAAAGCCGGTTGCACTACTATTTGGAACAGAGCTACTTTGTAAAGATGGTCTGGTTCTCTGATTGGGGCTTCTCCTTACATACATTCCGCTGTTCTATGTTCAGCATGGAAGGAGGAGCGACCAATCAGAAAGTCGGAATTCCTCTCCGCCAGCCAATAGGAATAGGGGCTCATCCTCTGGCTGATGTCAGAGGAGGGGCGTGGCAAGATGGCTCAGGATGCCCCGTGGGCGGGACATACAAATTTCCCAATGGGAAACGAGCCGACATTCTGCCGCTTGCCCTAGTCAATCCATTGCCACCTACTGGGCAGTCTCCACTGAGTCTGGCAGACCAGAGGGTCCTCTTCGCAGGGGGTCTCTGTTCTCCAACGCAAGCCGGCCCAAATGGGAGGTGGAGCCTGGGAGTAGATGCGAACCAAGAAGCGACGAAGAGGTCTGCGGAGCAACTCAGCATCCCACGCTGATACAGGAAAACCCCCATCTACACGTGCAGACCCACCGCGAGGCCAAAGACACCAGCACACTTGATCTATTTTGATCTACATGCGCATTTTTAACAGAAAATCCCTGAGTGAGATTCTAACAGTCTCCCATTTCATGTTATATTTTATTAAATGTCTTACGTTATTGTAACATGAGTTTCTTTCTCTTCTCTTCCTTGCATTTATGCCAATCTTAATGGACGTCAATCCTTTTCCATTCTGGAGCTAAGTATATATTTGTCATTAGTTCCTATCTAGCACTGCCTGTGTTAATTTTATCCATTTAAAGTTTACAAGGTTACACGTTGTAAGAGACGTGTTCAGAGGTATGAAATGGAGACTGTTTTAAGGTGAAATTAAAATAACTTAAGTTCCAAAATGTTAGTCGAGGCACAGACAAGAGTTTTAACTAAAGGACTGAACTTCGCGCCTTCACGAGGCCCGAGTGGCTTCGACCTCTTCATCGACGCACAGAAATACTTACGTCAGTTAACCGTTAAACGATTTTTCTTAAACAAAAGCATAACGAGTCAGGCCAGAGGTCAACCAGTATCAGTAATAGATATTAATATGGGTAACCAACCTGAACAGGATAACTTTGTGCATTCAAACTTAAGAAATAAATCAAGCTTCTATCCGAGTCACTGTAAAGGCCAATATCTAGAGGTCTTCAATAGACTAATTATGAATGACTTTGAACAACTAGCGAAAAAGGAGAGTAGACATCAAGGCAATATGAACCGTGAGGAAAGACAGGCATTAAAAACCCTGACCGATGACACTAGTATCACGATAAAACCCGCAGACAAGGGAGGGGGGGTTGTTGTAATGGACACTAGGTATTACTATTCAGAATTGCAACGTATTCTTAGTGATCCAACCACCTATGAGAAGCTAGTACATGACCCCCTCGGCTGGCTATAAAGAGGAACTCACAACTATTCTACGCGAGGCTAAGGACCTAGGAATCTTGGGTGAGAGGGAGTTCACCTACTTGTTGAAAGTCGATCCAATTAAACCGGTGTTCTACTTCTTGCCCAAGATTCATAAAAAACGTCAAAAACCTCCGGGGAGGCCCATTATTTCGGGCATAGGGTCCCTTACGCAGAACTTCTCGGAGTACGTAGACCTGTATCTGCAAAAGTATGCCACTAATGCAAAATCGTACCTGATGGATACGTTACAGGTGCTTAATTTTTTATCTACTGTCCAGTGGCGGGAGAATTAAAGGTTGGTAACCTGTGATGTTACCTCTTTGTACACTTCGATAAGACACACAGACGAATGTGTAGCGGTAGCTTCTGCACTTGAGAGTGACCCTTTGATCCCACAAGACCAGAAACGTTTTTTAACAGATGGAATAAAATTTATTTTAACACATAACTTGTTCTGGTTTGATGGGTCTATGTTTTTGCAAAAGTGTGGCACTGCAATGGGGACCAGATTTGCTCCAAGCTATGCCAACATTTTTATGGCACACTGGGAGGAGCAAAAAATCTGGGCTGGCAACCCTTTTGGAGCAAGTCTGGTCCTGTGGAAGAGATACATAGATGATGTACTCATCATCTGGGAGGGAAGCAATGAGGATCTTGACCTCTTTTTAAATCACATCAATAACAATAATGTCAACCTTACCTTTACATCCGAGATGAGCACTGATAGCATCCACTTCCTTGATCTATCGATATATATTGAAGACAATACAATTAAAACTAAAACTTTTTTCAAGGCGGTTGATGCTAATAATTTTCTCTTGAACAATAGCTGCCACCATCAAAAATGGCTTAAAAATATACCCTATGGGCAATTCCGACGCATTAGGCGCAATTGCTCAGACTTGGAGATATTCAAGGAGAAGGCTGGTACCCTGAAAACTAAGTTTGAAGAGAGACATTATAGGACTGAAATAATTGAAAATGCTTTGTCTAGAGCATCACAACTTAGCAAGGACGAATTGTTGGTGCCCAAACAAAAGAAAGAGAAGACAGACTATGTGGTACCCTTTGTCACGAAGTTCAACGATGAGGCCCATAAAATTAAAAGAATCTTAACAAAACACTGGCATGTTCTGTGCAAGGATACAGTTTTAAGAGACTACCTACCGGAGGTACCCAGAGTCATTTTTAAGAAAGCAGACAATATTAAAAATAAGTTAGTTCCAAGCACATTTGGAAAAGAGGTAAAGACCCAGAAAGAGAGCTGGCTACCAAAACCAATAGGTTTTTTTAAATGTTTCGATTGCAAAGCCTGAAAACATGCGGGTAAAGAGACACTAGATTTTAGTTCAAACGTTACCAAAGAAGTTTATAAAACTAGACAACTCATAAACTGTAGGACTACTTTCGTCGTGTATTTGCTCGAATGCCCGTGCGGACTCCAGTATGTTGGCCGGACCTCAAGAAGTCTTAGAGTCCGCATACTGGAGCACATAGGCAACATTAGAAGAGGCCTTACAACTCACAGTGTACCAGTACACTTTAGTTTGGCCCACGGGGGAGACCCATCGGGCCTGCTCTACAGGGGAATAGAGCTAGTTACTGAGAATTGGAGAGGTGGTGATAAACTCAGGCGTTTAAGACAAAGAGAAACGTTCTGGATCTATCAACTTAAAACTCTAGCACCGAACGGCCTAAATGTTGATTTGGATATCTCAGCGTTTATACAGTATAGATACGTCGGATACTTACATCACTGCAGTGCTACTAAACCTAACTTGACCTTATCTATTGGAACGAAAGCAATTCTAAATTGATTTTATTAAATACTAATACTTTTCCTTGTTCCCCACCTTCCATCCCCCTCCCCCCCTTTGGTCCCCCTCTCTTTCCCTTCCCTCCCCTTTCCCCCCCCTTCCTTTCCCTTTTTTTTTCTTTTCTTTTCTTTGCAGTAACATGGCATCTTGAGGTTTTGACTTATATATATGTATATTGACATTTTTAAAATATATTTTTTACCATGGATTTATGTGGGACACTTTTTAGTCAATCAAGACTTGGGAATATTCACGGATTAATCCTAGTATCAGCCAGACATGTATTTAGGGGTAAAGATTTAATTTTAACCATTGTTTTAACATCGCTTTTAAGAACACAAATAAATAGAAAATGTGTGAGGTTTTTAAGATAATTGTATAAAAATTGTTGTTTTTAAACTTTATTGTATAAACTCTATGACTAAATGTTATTAATAAGTTTGAATGATTATAGATGATGAAGGAGAATTAGATTTTAAAAGATGTTGGAACTATTATGATCCATTGACTGAGGAAACAGAGTCTAAAGGGTTAATTTAAACAAACCAAAGCACTGAAAAATACAAGGGTGCAGTAGATAGAAACAAGCATTAGCGAATTTAATTGTAACATATATTTATTGATACAATAGCAGTTTTGCACAAAACCACCTAGGGAGTTAACAATTAGCATCAAGAAAATGGCACTTATTGCAGGGAACTGTGTACGCCCCACAAGCTTTTCAATTAACTAATTAATTAGTAAGGAGGGTCTATTTAAGCTCATCAGACCCTCCACAAGTCACTGAATGAGCCTGAGGAAGCCATCTAATCGGCGAAACGCGTTGCTCAAATCCTGTTCCTGTTTTGTCCCACGGAGGCTTCCGTAGACAGTCCTTTCAGCAGCATCTGCAGCCGGGCAGATTAGTTCCAGCTCTCTGCACCTCGGACGCGGGGCCAGAGCGGTTTACTGCTGGATTGGGCCATACGGAGAAGCCAGGGGATACTGTTTATGTTACACTGGCGACACACTTTATTCGAGCTCGGCTAGTCCCACGAATTCGGGTATACCCGGGTGTATTGAGGTTTGTGACTGTTTTCTGCCCGAGTGCATTGAGGTATTTTACAGGCAGGGTTTGAAGCATTTTATTCCCGCTGGCTGCAATACTGCACAGTATATATATATATATATATACTGCATTACAATTCATGAATTTATGCTATCTGGTAGACACTCAAAGCATTGCAGCCTATTAAATCCTAATCATTATCATTTAACAGATCAGCCGCCCGTCAGCCAGGCATAAACCCAGGCTGGGAAGGCAAACGCAACGGGGCTTGTCAGAGGTGAGGAGCGGCGCATTCCAGGTATCTGCCAGGTACATACTGGGTATTTGCTCGAATAAAGTGTGTCGGTGCAGTATGTGAGTGTGATAGTATTGTCTTTTTTATCCGAATAAATACCCTTTATATACCTATCACTGAAACTGTGCCTCACTTATCCCTCTATACCGCTGAATGGGGGAGTTAACCTGCTTGATCACAAGCAATAGAGGAGGGCAGACCGGCCATAGCCCTGTTTGGGCTTAATCTGATGTGACCGGCCCGCAACTACCCTGGACGGGCTAATCCAACTCTAAAGACATCTGCCCTGCACCTCTACTCACACTGGGCCGTGTGAGTATTTATTTATATTTATATATAAAAACTTACTGTGACCACCCTGTACCCACCTACGGAAGGGCCAGCATCTATCACAAAGACACCCTCTTTGGAATGTGCTTACACATGGCCGTGTAAGTATTTATATTTTATTACTTCCCGTCCTACCCCCACTGTACTGGGTTTACTATACACTACCGACACACTTTATTAAAGTGTGGCCGGTACCGCAAGCCGGGATATTTCCCGGCTTGCTTGTGGCTGCCCCTCGGCGTGCCGCGCGTCATAGACGCGCGGTCACGCGTCTTTGGGAGCCTGCGCCCCCTGCACGCGTGTCCAGGGCTCCCCGAGGGAGCCCTGGTGTCCCGCGATCTGCGGGACGGCGGCAGGGGGTTCCGGGGGACCCGGCGGACCCGGTAGCGGTAGGGAGAGCGCCCCGATCGGAGGGCGCTCTTCCGCTGCTTCGGCGCGCGCCCGTCACACTCGGGCGCGCGCCAGGCTACTGCTGCGGCCAAGAACGGGCAAATGCTCGAATAAACTTGGCCGCAGCAGTATGCATATCTAACCGTCGGAAATTGTATAAACGTGTATCTACTAATCCCTCGCTCCCCCTACTCTGTTTGTCTGAAATTAAAATAAGGCTTTATTGCGCCTGTTGCTTTAAACACAGCAAACATGTAAATCAGCAAACAAAATCCGCTCCACTCTGGAGTATATATACACTTGTGATCCAGTTCTCTTTAACTGCGTGGTTAGCCCAGCGATTCACCAGCCAAAATCATAGAGACATTTATCAATATACATAGACATAGATAATAGTCTTATATGAACAGTCTTATCTGTTAGCTGGGCTGCTGTAGGGGAAGCTTCTCTGCTCTCTTGGATCCGCACCCTTGTGGGCTAAGGCAATGTCTGGCTCCAGGTTTAGAATCTTGTCCCCTTTGTCTTGTTGTCAGCTTGCCGCTCAAGACATCTGTCCTTCCTTGGTTAAGCCCAGTTGTGGACTAAGGAATCTCCCTTCCTGTCTCAGAGGCAGGCTTTTTCTAACACCTGTAATCAGTCAGGTGGTGTTAGTTAATTGCCTACAAGCAGTTAACCACCACACTGCTGGTTTAGAGGCACATTTGTGAACAGGGATAAGTCCCCTGTTACACACGTTATTTCACTAATACTGTAGTTGTGAAAGAATTTCCCTGGGTATTTTTTAGATCTTGTTCTATTGTGTATTCTGGTGCTTTTTTATTATATTATATGCACGCACAAGTGGTGTTATTGCTTTTAGTAGTTGTGTAGAAGGTTTACACCATTTTATTTTGTTTTGTTCATTTCACTATTATACACACGACCATCGCCAAGGAGGACATTTCTTCAACATATCTACAAGAAGGATTTTTTGGACAATCCGTGGGTCAGCTAGGTTGCAGGACTTCAAACATGTAAAGGTGGTATTTTTTTAATGGTATTGGGACACTCATTTGTTTATGTACTGTACATTATCCTGTGGATATAGTGATAAGTTGTGTATACTCCATCACATGACCACAGCTTTATTGCTAGCCCTCTGCCAGACTGCCTCTCCATAGTTTGGAGCACAACGTCGTAGACATGGCACGTGATGCGTTACTAGACATTCAAGGATAGCAGAACAACTCATCCAGTCCCAACACTGGGTGCAATCTGCTTTGCACTGCAATCACACTGAATGAACTTTAACTGTACAAAGAAGGGGTCGTTTGGCTCCTGATTTTTAGTTTTAATCTGTAACTCCTTTCTCTGTTAGTGTGTCACTCACATACTTTCTTCTGCATGTGATAATGCAAAGGTCTTTGGAAACCCATTAGTATGTAATATAGGTATGGGGAGTGACAGGGAGTGAATAAATAAATGTACAGGGGAGTGGGAAAAACTATGAGAAGAGACTGCAGAGTGAGCAGAGCTGTCCAAATGGCAAAGTGATGTTTTTTTTATGCAGTATACTTCATCCATCAACACTTTTTCTTATGAACTGTTAAAACAAATGCAAGTGAAATCTGTTCCCTCCTGTAATCGTTCAGTTGCTTTTAGTCACATAACTTCAGAATTGTAAGTGTTCTATTCAAGAATATCTCCTTAACTACCTCTCTGGGGATTTAGGAAGCTGTGCTGTCTGCTTTTTATTTTTATTTCCCATTTAAAAGCTACTGTCTCGTTTACCCTTTTTTCTGGAATAATTTGCTGTATGACTCAATTCTACTGAGTGAACAAAACTGCGATTTCTGTATTTAAAGGAACCCATGATCGACGAGGGGGGAGGGTGGCTAGCTCTTGGGTAGGGTTGGCATTAATGTTGGGGCGGGTGTTGGGGTATTTAAAGGGGGGGGTTGAACCACTTGCCTACAGAAAATTAATGAAGAGGATTACAGCATGATAGAGAAGGTTCAGGAAATCAATGGGTGATGTGGAGCTCCATGAGCAGGTTCATCGGCATGGTGCTGACTAGCTGAAGTCCCATATGGGGACAGAGCTTCACCTGACATGGCTACGGACAGACACCAGGCAGCTTCACTTGGCAAGAAACCCAAAAGTGAGCTTTGGGGGAAGCAGCCTCTACTGAAGAACAGCAGGAGGATGGAGAGACCGATTGCATGTCTTCAGGATTAACAGGATAAGGAAGTGGACATCCAGGAGTAGGAATGTTTGTGTCAGAGTTGAATGGGGTTTAGGAATAGATTGGAGGTTGGTGGTTCTAGAGGAAGAAGGTCTAGACCCCCTTCAAGAAATACCCCTTACACTGTGAAGTAAGTGTAACGGTGTTTCCGCCACCCGGTGGGAGATTTGTCCATTGCTATGGTGTATGGCATATACCTGCTGGCAACAGGAGGGCTGAGTCATCCGCCGGTGGTAGTGGTGACACAGGACTAGGATTCTGGGGTTCATAACCCACATATCTCTTTAGCAGTGCAGCGACTCCATCTGCCGAAGGCTCCAGGAACTGAAGGTGAACTCCCACGGTAAAACGTATTACCTCTCGCCAGTAAGGTTACGCACTAGACAGGAATCAGCCAATGTGGACATGACTTAATACAATCTAGGTTCCTACGACTTGGTGCCCCAGCCATTGTCAAACCAATTGCTTCCATAGTCAACTCTATTCTGTCTGCAGGCCATATCCCTAAGACCTGGAAAACTGCCAGAGTTGTCCCAAAAGTGGGGACAAAAACACTGTCTCAAACTACAGGTCAATCTCACTTCTCCCAATTCTATCCAAAGTCATGGAAAATGTGTCCACTCCCAATTAAGTGATTACTATACCAAGACAAATTTCCCTAGCCAATTCCTATCTGGCTTTCGCCCCAAACAATCTGCTGTAACTACCCTGCTTAAAGTTTGCAATGAAATCCAGTGTGGAATGGAATGGGGACAACTGACTGGTGCAGTATTCCTAGATGTTGCAAAGGCTTTTGATACTGTTGATCATGCTATCCTGCTTAACAAACTCCAGAGCTCAGGAATAGTGAAGCATGCTTTAAACTGGTTTCAGTCCTACCTATCAGGTAGATCCCAACATGTGTCCATCTCAGGCTCTAACTCCACCCCCTGGATATCACCTGTGGTGTGCTGCAAGGCTCTGTTCTGTGGCCCCTACTCTTCTCAGTGTTCATCAATGATCTTCCCACAGCTTGTAAGGAAGCCTCAATACACATGTATGCAGATGACACAATCCTATATGCACACAGCCATAGCCTCTCTGACCTTCAACACATACTTAAGTCTGACTTTTTGAGACTCAAAAACTGGATTTCCCACAACAAACTGTTTTTAAACACTAACAAGACTGTAACAATGGTATTTGGGACCCAGACTAAATTTTTAAAGCTTCCAGCGACTGAGCTCCAGATTAGAACCAACGCTAACACCACCCTAACCCCTGTCACTAGTTTTAAATACCTGGGCATATGGTTTGACTCCCACTTAACATTCGGGATGCACATTGATACCCTGACAACCAAGACCTATGCCAAACTATGGGTACTTTACAGGAACAAATCCTCCCTAAGTCTCCTGGTCAGAAAGCGTATCGCACAGCAGATGCTAATGCCAATTATTGACTATGGAGACTTAGTATATGGCTCGGCACCTCAAACCCACCTTAACAAACTTGACACCCTCTACAATTCAATTTGTCGTTTTGTTCTCCAATGCAACTACAATACACATCACTGCGAAATGCTCAAAGAACTAGATTGGTCATCACTCGAGTTTAGGCGCAAAGTTCACCTTTCCTGTTTTGCCTTTAAATTCCTTATGGGCAAGCTACCCAGCTATCTAAACAAGCTCCTCACCCCTACCACATGCAGCACTTATCATCAAAGATCAGACTCCAAAAGACTGTTCATTTATTTATTTATTTATTTTATTTATAAAATATTTTACCAAGAAGTAATACATTGAGAGTTACCTCTCGTTTTCAAGTATGTCCTGGTCCCAAGGCTCAGCAAAGTATCTGGCCGTTCCTCCATCTCTTACCGTGCACCCCAAAACTGGAACAACCTACCAGAGACTCTCACATCCACCACCAGTTTAAGTACTTTAAAATCTAAGGCTGTCTCACATTTTAATCTGGTCTGTAACTGTTTCATACGCCCATAATATATATTTTCTTTAACTGTGCATGCAATATCTTGTATATAATGTATACCCTGATAATTTATGTAACTGTATTTGTAACCATGTATTATTTGTCTTAACTCTGTGCCCAGGACATACTTGAAAACGAGAGGTAACTCTCAATGTATTACTTCCTGGTAAAATAGTTTATAAATAAATAAATAATAACAACATGAACGGTTTATTGTCTTCTGTACAGCAGTTACATGGCAGGCTTCTGCCCCATGCAGTAGTCTCACCTCTCACTGAAGGATGGTCCCTGGACCGCCACTATAGGCCAAGGGCACCCACAGCCATCCTAGCTCTTCCCCACCTCCCTAGTAGAGGCAGAGGTAGGGTCCACACTCACTCTCCCCCGAAGGGAAGAGCACAAGAGAAGGCCCCAATTTCAGGCTCCCAGTTGTGCGACCTTCCTTCCTCAATGGGGGAAGTACACTACTAAATTTAGGGTGGTCCTGCCTTTAAGTACTGCCAGGAAGAGGGCACCAGGTCTGGCTCATGATTGGTCATGCCCAGGCCTGATGTCACCGCCTCCCGCTGTCACTCAAGTGCAGCTCCTCGTTGGGGTAAAACCCCATAGCAACTAATGGCAACCTGATTGTACCAGGGATTACAGCCAGCTCAAGGGAAGAATAGTAGCCATCAGGTGACCTGGCTACACAAGCAAGTTGTGAAGGAAGAGCAGGGGGAGAATGTCCCATAGCAGTAAGTAGGTGAGGAGGGAGTTGAGTAAGGTACTGAAGCAGGAGAAAGATGCTTTACCAGGATCGGCGGGGACTGAAGACTTTCCCTAATGGATTGGATGTCAGTGGATGAAGGCCCTTCAGGAAGGATGGGTTTAAGATTTGTTAGGGAATCATCTGGTGAATGATGGTAATAACTCAGAGAAGAGAAGAAGGTGATCTGGGCAGGGGCAGCCCATGTAGAAATTGGAGAGACACTAGGGGGTCTGGTGTGGCCAATGGTCAGCGGAGCCAGATGCATGGTGAGGGACAGCAGACAAGTGCGGGTTATGTCTGCCGCAGGGTTATTTGAGATCAGCTAAGTTGCTGTAGGGGTAGGAGGCATCTTTTTCAGTGGGTAGCGAAAAGATGGGGTTTTATTGCAGTTGAGAGATTTGCTAGACAAATTGGAGGCAGGCTCAATCAAGGGATTAATGTGGAGAAGCGACGGGGGCAGGAGAAGTATACCTGGGAAGGGAGGAGTATGGGGGGAGGGTAGGTGATATTCTGAGAGGAGTTAAGGTGTACGGTTGAAATGAAATCCAAAATGGGAAATAGACTAAACGATAATAAGGGAAGGCAAAAAAAGGGGAACTATACAAAGCAATGAAAAATACACAAGTAGACATTCCCACGGATCCCTAACGGACTGTGCTACTTCCCTTTAGGTCTTTTTAAGAGCAAAAAATTGTGGTAATCAATTGAAAATTTAATTGGTTAAATGGCCTTGACATGGAGGTATGGTCAGGAGTTCCAAGGGTGATTCTCACCATTGATGCAGGCTCAATGTTCAGAGGACACATGGGTGGCCCTGGGTAGCATTATAGGAGCAAAGGCAGCGGGCATGCACAGCCCTAAGTTTATGGTGGACATCTGGTACGAGGGACGGCCGATGTGATTGGTAGCGAGTCATGATGAGAAGGATTATGAACTCGATAGAGAGCTGTATAGTGTGGCTGGTTGGACCTCCTGTATGTATATGATTTAATACAGCTGTGGCATTTATACCTCACTTTTTTTTGTCATAGTTTTTTTTTATTGAGAGGGCTTATGGATTCTCCACTGATCATGGTGTTGATCAAGAAGATGTCAGGTTTTTCCTGTAGTGATTGTACATTTTCCTTAACGTTCGGAAATCAGTAAGTAAGCACCCTGCTATTGTTCGTAGCTATTACTAACTCCCCACTACAATTAATAATAGTAATAATAATAGAAGGAACCCTCACCATAATCATACAAATAAAGTAGTTACAGATGCTGTGGATTTCATTCCTCTCTATAGTGTTTTATGTAGGGATATATACTGTGATACTGTGCCAAAATGACCATAGAATGATATGGAAACGATGTGATATTCTACGTTATATGAGGATATACACTATATGGTTATCGGGAGGGGAAGAGGAGTCGAAGTAATGCTTTACATCTGTATATGTACCTATAGTTTTCAAAAACTTGAAAATAGCTTTCTAAAACTAAGCAAAACTAAAACTGTGTCATTGGTTTTTATCTAGCTGGTTATCATCTCCATTATTACTTGATATTACTCAATGACAGATGCGTAGCCTAAATCAAGGAATAAGCAAGGTGTGCAGTTGCAAATTTGATATTACATGTGTCCATCATAATAAGTATAATGTAAAGCAGACCGTCGTTTAGTAGCAAACAAATTGTTCCCATTTATGAGCACTTTGACTATACAACGTATGATACTTGACTAAATGTGCAGTAATGCTGCATTTTAACAAGACACCTAAGCTAAGGGGTAAGGGTATAGACGTCTAGTATGCAATTTGACTTGCCTTTGCTACCTTTAAGCACTACAAATGGACAGAGGAAAAGAAAAGATATATTAGATATTTGATATATTTGAGATATTTGAAGCAAGTATTTTATGCTAAGAAAATGTGCACAAAATGTTGTTTTTGTTTTCCTGAAGTCCTGCACTGTTGACACATTGATCATTAGTAAATGAATGGAGACATACTGACCAAATATCACTATTGTAAATGGAGACTCCTTTATAAAATGTTTAATTTCACTACTTCCTCCCTGAAAAAATAATTGTGTCTAATGCAAGTCAATGGAAGATGAGAAGATCTCCTTCATTTTTCCACAGTCTCCTTGAACGTTTATCTATGTTGGCCTGTACGAGAGGGCACAGCTGCCGACAACAGGGGGGTGAGCCGGGACAACTATCATTGGCCTGGTGGCTGCGAGGGTCCTGGCTGGCTGGGGCTGGAAGTCGGCCCAACTTCTACGTCTAGTTGCCGGGCCTCTACTTTCTGCAGGACCCCAGCTCTCCATGGGCCTGTCTCCGCTGCCGGTCCACACTTGAAGTCGGGCCAGCCGAAAAGTCAGGCCCAACTTCAGCATTCTCTGATGCAACAGTGGCGGCCTGGAACCACTCCAAAGATAAGTGTGCATAACAGGGTATTGTGGAGGTATTGTGTGTAGGAGGGGTATAGTATGAGGTTTTGTAGGGGATTGTTTAGGCTTTTTTGTGTGGAGGTATTGTGTGTGGGGTCAAGGTTTGTTGTGGTATTGTGTGTGTGTGTGACCAGTGGGGGCAGGGAGTGTGATTGAGTAAGGGGTTGAGTGTGAGGAGGAAGTGGGATTGAGTGTGAGGAGGGGGCATCGAGTGATAGCAGAGGGGGGAGTGTGAGAGGGTCTAAGAGAGGGAGAAAAGATAGGAGAGTGAGAGAGAGGAAGATAGCCTAGAGAGAGGAAGATAGGGGGGAAGAATGTAAGACAGGGAGGGGGGAAGAATGTAAGACGGATGTGGTGAGAAAAACATTGGGGGAGGGGGGGAAATAGAAGGGAGTGAGAAAGCGAGGAGATGTGTACGAGAAAAAGGGGTGGGCTCGCAAGGCCACCGACACGGCGGATGGCCTGGGTCCCGGAAAAGCTGTCGGCGGCCCTCTGAGTGGGGACAGAGTTAAATCCTGCTGCAAAGTTTGCAAACTTGTGATGGGAGATAGACTTTCATTTTGTTTGTGGTTTATGTTAATTCTTTATTTAACCAAAGTTAACCCCTGCACTGTGATTGGTTTGTTTATCTCAGCAATACAAATAAATGACTGGCCATATTTTTACATCACAAACCTGTTTGTGGCCTACTTATTTGGACTCGTTTTAAGGCGTCCGGATGCTACATAACGCTGTGAAAGAACAGACACTGAGCAAAACTACCACAGGGATTATGCACCTTCTACAAGGCTGTAGTTAGAAAAGGTCCATTATATGCAAGACAGGAAAAAAGGACAATGTTTATTATTCCTAGCAAAACAAATAGAGACTTTAATATCATTTCAGTAGAGGAATGTGAATAAAGGCTGCCGCATCTGGTATCTGTTGAAACATACAATCAACTGTTGCACAAACAGTCTGAAAAAGATTAAGGCCTGTAAATACTAAGCACTGCAAAGTCATGGGGCATCTTATGGCCCATTCATATTAATTGCCCATAAGGTGCCTCACAACTTAGCATCACTTAGTAAATATAGCCCTGAATCCAAAGCATAAAAGTTCCCAGAAGAGCCATTTACACTTTAGCCTTTGAATCTTTTTCTTTATTGGTTATATGAAGCATATGCACCATTGTACAGTTACAACAATGTAGCAATCAAAGTTATTGATATTGAGATTGCTCACATACTCATTGCCAAACATGTGGTTATCAGAGTTCTTGACCACTTATATAAATCTGCTATAGGTTTGCCCAACAAGGCTGTGCATGGGTCCCTGGGAATGTAAAGTTGGTAACTGCACTTATAAGATTACAAAAATTAGCCGTTGAATCATTTTGATTATACTAAGTTGCAATTATTTATGGAGCTTAAAGTTACTTTAATATTATGATTCATTTGTGCCAAGTAGTGATGCAAGTCCAATAAGCCTGGTAAAAAGTGTTCATTACAAAACAGACTCAAAATGAATCCTGCTTCTACATCACTAGCTGGATGTATACATACAGTATGGTGACCTGTCCTATCTTCCCAGTAGTTTAATGCTATGAAAAGTCTCCGTAGCAGCTATAACTTAGTTATGTTCCAGTCTTATTTGTCAATAGAAAGTGCAGCTACTGTATGACATAATTCTCAGCACTAAGTCATCTGATTGGTCTCCTCCAGATATTCTATATGCAAATGTGCCGATGACTGCAGATGGCATCATGATGATTTTTTACATCTGCATGACGGGCCATTAATCACCAGGAGGAGTTGAAAAGCAGAGAATCCACCCTTCCCCCACCTAATTCAGCCCCCACCACCCTACCTGCTCCTACAACAGGCCTCCTGCCCAGAATACCCTCACACTGCTCACTCCAGCATTAGTCCATTGGAAATCCCACCCTTCCTTCCCGCTTGCTCCAGCAATGGTTGGCCCGCCCGGTATTATGTGCTGGGATTCTAACAATGCCTGGAATTTAGACTAGTGAAGCCTACAAAACCACTTAACCTCTACAGTGCCAAAGCACTTTGACACATTACAATTAATTTAAGAATCAGCTTGTGCAAAAAATGCCATGGTCAAATGCAATAACGAGTCTGAAGAGACAGCAGAAATTCTCTGCAATTCTCCTTGAGTATCTGAGTGTAGATGTAAATTGTTTGTCTGTTAGTGTTTTTTCAAATGCTTTTCATGCCACCTGTTGAGAGTATCATTTGAATTCTAGTTTTCTGTACCTACATTGTGTTGTTGGTCTCTCTGCGAACAGCACCATCTGGATAATCCTATTCCCATTCATTTGCATTAATGTTCATAGTATTCAGTTGTCAGGCACTATATCAATATTTGCACATTTGGGCTGTGTGTTCTGGAGTCTTTGGGTTTGGCTTCTACTTTCTGAGTCCCTGAGAATATGGAGGAAGTCTCTGGGCAGCATCACAGAAAATGGTCCCAAGAATAGCATGGCACTAGTTCTGTCAGGTGTAACCAATATCCTGAGAGTCACACTGTCATTCTTTTTTTCCGATTAAGGCAATATGACCCATATTTACAAAATGGTGTCATGTCATATAACAGGGCCTTTCCCCTGTCTACAAGGCTTCCAAAATAAAGCAGGGAGCTGTTTAATTTCAGCAGGAGTTAATTGGCCACTCTCCACATGGCTCATCCGCATATTTAAAAGCCTGCTTCACAGATTGCAGGGGATCTCTAGCACAGGAGAGTCTGTGCTGCTAGAGAGATCCCAGTGGAAGAGAGACTCTGTTCCAGGTAGCATCGGTCCCTGGAACCCCCTAGAGGGAACCCCCACATACACCACCTGAGACCCTGGACTGACGTAGAGAGCACCCTGCCTGCAGGTACTTCTCTTTGGACTCTGTCAAATGTTGGTAAAAGGCCTAGCCTTCCAGCCCTCAGATAGAGGCTGATGAAATGTTAGTCAGTCCCCTACACGGGGTTAGGCCTGGTTGTTGTTTCTGTTCTAATTTTTTTTTGGTTGAAAGCTGCTGGCTAATAAAGCCTACATTTACTTTCACCTAAATACGTCTTCGGGGTGTTACGCTCTCCTACATGCCATAACATGCCTTTTGGTGCCAGAAGACACCTTATGGCCCATTTACTAATTAATCTACGCCACTCCACACGAACCCTTGAAATGTCATAATACACCTTACAGCCCATTCAGGCGAATGGGGAATATTTAATGATCTGTGCCAGATGGTGCTGTAGCACTGCTTAGTAAATATCTGTGTCATTACTTTCCAGGCTTCAGTGGAAATTCACAGCTTTATGAACACAACTATTGAGCCTTTTAATCAAGCCCCAACATGGGACCAAGCAAGCCTACAGATAACATTAAGAGAACGGGAGAAGCCATGAGAGTTCTGAGTGAAGTGAAACAAAGGGAAGGGGGCAAAACATTGAAGAGAAAAATAGAGTTCATTGTAGGGGCAGAGGGAGCACACAGTAAGACACAGAAAGAATGTATGGACGTGAGAAAGAAGAGGAAAGTAGAGAGCAGATGATTGGTGGAAAGGCGAAAATCTTTGGAAAGCAAAGATACAGTAAGTAGGAGAGAGGAGCATGGGCATAAAATGTGTAGAAGATAAAAACATAGGTGTAACAGGTATTCCCTGTGAATTCAGACGCTACTAATGCTGTATATTATCTGTGTGGCCTTCAGGAGCCTAAGCCTCCGCTCGGGGAGCCTGGGGTACATATAGATTCGCTTTCTCGTGGTGTGACGCCTCCACCTGAGAGGGATCCCGACAGGGCGGGAAAGGGCCCTCACAGGACACAACCCATTAACACAAATTGGTATGAATAAACAAGAATAACCTTACTGAACATGCATATATATAACTCTTATACTCTATAAGTCCCAATGTCATTCACTCCCACTCATGAGTGTATGCCCCTTACCCACCACCGTGTACCCCCACACGTGTCCACAGAATAACCCTTGTCCCATGGTCAGCGCTGCCACTATGTGTGAGTACTCTGTAGGTGGTGCACGTGCGTAACAATACATGCCCAGTGCAACGGCACCTGGGCGTTCAAAGGATCTTCAAAAAGGATCCGACGACCTCCTGGCGATGTCCGGTTCCTCCAGCGGGATGATCGGTCAGGGCCGTCCACCCTGGGTACAGTTCTGCTCTCTGTGCGGAGTAGGCTTGATCCCAAGCCTCTTGGTGGGAAGCGCAGCGTCCGCTGTGTCCCTAACTGACACTGTATATGCTAATGGGGCAGGGTCCCTAACCTAGGGCCTGTCCCTGAAGCACCACAAACTTAAAGAGTGGCTCAGGGCTAACTGGGGCCTAGGGGGCTGCTGGCCTAGTGCAGTGGGTCACTCACCCCTGCATCCTCACCTCCTTCCCCTAGCCTCTCCTGGCGCCGACTGACATGCTCCTCAGCGCGCAAAATGTATCCATTCCTGAGCAGGGAGTTTGGGCAACCCTATAGGCTCCCTGACATCACCTGACCCTTCCCCTGTGTACTCTGGGGGCTGTATTCTTCTTGGGAGCTATTCTCCCATTGGCCGCCTTGCGCGCACTTTCTTTGCGCATGCACCAACCACCGTAATGGCCACCGGCTGCAGGGACCCATTGCGCATGCGCAAGAACAAAGAAGATGGTGGCACCCCTCGCGGGAGCCGCCGAGAGTCCCCAGCGATGCGCCCTCCCGCGCATAACTCCCGCACCCGGCGGACACCCCTCCCACGCACCGGAAGACGCGCGCACCCCTGCAACTCCCCCGTGACCGGCCACTCTACTCCCGACCGCCGCGGTGAGTACCTGTAGGGTGTTCCACACGCAGAGGGGGGACCTGGCTACATGGGGAGCATGAGGCAGGTAAACAAAATGGCCTGAAGGAAAAGAAGGGACAGTTTGTGTTTGGTAGTTTGTACTGTGTATGAAAAAAGTCCAACATAGCATACAGATAACGATAATTCATGTCACAATCGAAAAATGTTTTCTGTAGTTGAAGTAGGCCACACATGGGCTAATATTTCTGAACTGTTATAGTTTAGGAAGAAGAGTACAGTATAGTTCTTAGTATATAATTTATAGTTTATACTATATAGTTTATAGTATAGGAGTATAGTTTAGGAAGTCAAGTACAACTTAATACTGAGCTGTTCTGGTCACATACATATTAATTTCTCATACTGGCACACTTCTGCTAAAATATAGATTACGTTGTCTACCTGGTGTTAATTGCCTTTTTGGCTTGTAAGGAGTATTTCTAATGTTGTGTTTCTTATGCTTTCTTTTTTTTAAGCTTTCTACCCACTCACTAGTAGAGGTACTTGTATGGCTATTTTTTTCTTCCAAGCCACTAGCCTGTGACCCTATACCAGGGATGGTCAACTCCAGTCCTCAAGGACCACCAACAGGTCTGGTTTTAAGGATAAAGGATGTCTCTTCATCAGCACAGGTGAATCAATCAGTGGCTCGATTATTGACTGAGCCACTGATTGAGCCACCTGTGCTGAAGCTGGGATATTCTTAAGACCTGCCCTTTGGTGGCTCTTGAGGACTGGAGTTGGCCTCCCATGTCCTATACTGTATATGGGTCTTAGATGATGGTGAAGAAATATTGCAAGTGATATAATATTGATCAGGATTATTATATCACCAATTTTCTTTCTTGTTGCATGATATTAATTTACTTACCAGTTTCATATGACTTAATATGTTTTAATATAATAATGTTGGTGAACATTCAAATGTAGAAAATATCTGTAATTCCCGGTTTGCAGGAATACAAATATCACAGATGTAGCCGGGGTTATTGCACCTACTGACACATTAGGTGGGATACTCTCCTATATTCTATGTTATCACCATTGAACACTGAGATATTCTGCAATATAATGCAAAATTGTGTTGTGAGCGGGTGCGATAACCTTTGCTGCAGTACATCTATATCTATGATTTATCACCTTAATCTAGGACAGCGTAAATTGCTCTTCGGCAAACTACAGCATATATTATATAAAAAAAGCACTGAACTGTGGCGCCCCTGTTTCCTATTAAATAAACCTTTAAATCTCCCTGTAAGGAATCGGGGAACACGTCCTTTACGGCGTGCTCCTTCCTTGCCTGCTTCTTCACAGCCCTCTGCGCTGGTTGCTGATCGTGCGCGCATCCCTGCTCTGTTTACAGAGTGCACGCATGCGTAGCTCTTCTACCCATTCCACAGAGCCTAGCTCCGCTCCCCGGACGCGCCTCGCTTCTCTCGCGCGGCACACTCAAGTTACGCTGTGCACCACTCCCCAGCTGCGTGGCAAGTATCCTAATTGCCTCTTGTCTCCTGCAGCCAATACTGAACTCCACAGTGGCCGCGCCTCCGTTCCGCCCCCAGTCTCATTGGTTCCTGTGTGCTACTTAAGCTTTCACTTCCTGATTGCTGAGCATAACTCTTGTGACCTTGTGTTCCTGCGTTTGTTTTGCCTTGCCTTGCTTTGCTTGTGCCTTGCTGTGTTCTCTGTTGCTTTCCTACATACTGGCCTGGCTTGACTATAGGATCCCCTCTGGATAAAGACCCCGGCTTGACTATTGGACCTCCTCTGGAAAAAGACCCCGGCTTGTACCTGACTACCCGCACCTCTCCATCCCAGACCTCGGCTTATGGACAATCTACCACTCTCCTGGCTCCTACCCTAGACCACGGCACAACGGACACTGACCACCCCACTGGCTCTACCACCGGACTTTGGCAAGTACTCATACTAACCCACTCTCTCCAACCCAGACCCGGCTATGCTGACTATCCACCCTCCAGGCGTGCTCCCGCTGTGTGGGTGCACAGTTTTGTACTTTCCCACCTCAGTACCGGGGTCCCGCCTTGTTCGTGGTGAGCGCAAGCGGTACACTCCCTCAGCCAAAAGAAATAAGCCTCACTGTAGTGATCAATAGTAATCCATGACATCATCTGAGATCATATTGCTTCTTTTTATTGGGTTACCCAGTTGATTTCATGGATATTTTATTTAATGCACTGCGAGTACGAGACTGAACCCTTCTTCAGTCGATGGTTCGGATCCAGGATTACTCCAATCCTCGATCTAAGGGAGATCGAGGATTTCTAGTATCCCTGAATAAGAACCGATTGACTGATAGAGGTTTCAGTCCCGTACTCGCAGGGCACTTTCCGCCATTATTATTTTTGACCACTCGCTTTTAGGAGTTGCGCTCCATTTTTTAATTTTGTTTTTTTAATCACTGTCAAGTTTATAATATTTCAGGTAAATGTTTAATAGGATTTCCTTCTTTGCACTTACAGTACTATAGAAAACAGAATACAGGCATACCCCGCATTAACGTACGCAATGGGACCGGAGCATGTATGTAAAGTGAAAATGTACTTAAAATGAAGCACTACCTTTTTCCCACTTATCGATGCATGTACAGTACTGCAATCGTCATATACGTGCATAACTGATGTAAATAACGCATTTGTAACAGGCTCTATAGTCTCCCCGCTTGCGTACAGCTTTGGTACAGGGTATTGCTGTTCAGGACTTGCTGACAGGCGCATGCGTGAGCTGCCATTTGCCTACTGAGAGATGTGTACTTACTCGCGAGTGTACTTAAAGTGAGTGTCCTTAAAGCGGGGTATGTCTGTATAGATCGAGAGAAGATATTCTGCCTTTGCTTGAGTTTTATTCATTTGGAATAGCCCAGTGAATCGGTTTCATAGCATATTGAATAAGGGCCAGAGACACAAAGTAAATAGTGTTTTTGTGGGTTAATGATTAAGAGAGCTAAAGGAATGCTAAGAGGAGAAAGATTTACTGCAATTTGCATTTTCTTGACTCCTCCATATACCAAACCACAAAAGCATGAAAACATGCATTAAATCTCAAAAGAAGTAAAAGAAGTGGAAAATTAACTACACACTAAGAATCTTTGCAGGGGCCATGGAATCAGCATACTGACACTATTTCCCTTTTTATTAACCTCTTTAGCTTCTGCCTAAACAGAGAAAAAGACAGGCAGAAAAGCATATCTTCACATCCTTAATTGGACAATGTTGGCAGCAGTTTTTTGAAAGCCCTTTCCCATTATTGGTGCACCTCCCTGCTATGTTACAAAACACTTCATGCTCAAACCCAGTGGTGGTCACCTTTCTAGTAGCCTGTATGTAGACCCAGTAAGTGTAACTGTCAAAATAGAATTAGAAAAATATTGTCATTTGTCACGTCGCGACCAACAACACTATTTTGTGCCACCTTGTGGAAAGTTATGAATACTACTGCTCTACCTTCTGTAATCAACCATTTAGACTTGTATTTTCTTGGGCTAATTTGAACAAATAACATAAACGGAATGGATTTTCTTTCAAAATGTCTATAAGGTAGAGATGGGCGAATCTTTCGCTAACGTTTGCGGAAAATGTGGGACTTCCTTTCAGCTGCAAATATCCGCGACTCTGTCTAAAACATGTACTGTTGATTCGCCTTCCTTTGTTCAAATGCATGCAATTCCACCGGCCAACACTATGAGAGAGAGAAAGAGGAGGCCAATTTTACTAGAGTCACAAGTGCTGGATCAATTTATGTATATCTTCCACTTGTGTCGTCTGTCCTCCCTTAGACGAGGGTTCTCATTTCCGGGTTCTAGCTCCGTGATGTCACTTGTATCTGTGATTGAAGACTTCACTGTATTCAGACTACTAAGACTCCTAGCACCTTGACTCATTTCGCAGCTCCTCACACTGCTTCTTCAGAAGAAGTTGGGCATCCACCAACATATTTCTGATATTTCTAGGTTACCAATTTAAGAAGAGAAGCCCTTCTTCTCTGGGAGCAGCAGAGTTGCAATTTCACCTTTTTCCTGGGAATATTTATCTTGAAAGTCTTTCATTTGCCGAAACCATCTGACCTCTACTCTACTTATATGGCCATATATCCACAAAGAAGTTGATATCTATGTTCTGTTATTACTTCTCATAAGTTCTAAGTGTTTAATTTCTAGTGTGTATGCACACCAACCAATATAGTTGCACAAAGGTATAATTAATAGCACTTTGTTTTCACATATACTGTATATTTAATTTTATTCGATTTTTTTAAAATATACATACATAGGTTTTCTTTGAAACTTTTTTTACTTTATTAGAAATCGTATTAGTAATTATTATGGTTATCAATCTCTAGAATACATTTAAATGTATCAGCAAAAATCCTTGTATATATACGTACGTATATACGTTATATGCTGCAGTGTGCATAGCAGAAACATTATTTATGTATATCTTTATTTGTATAGCGCCATCCATGCGCTTTATAGCAGTAATACACGTGACATAATAGGAACAAGTGCGTCACACTTTAAAGTAACATTAGGAAAAGTCTTCCCTTCCCCCGAAGAGCTTACTAACGAAGTGGTAAGTAGGCAAAACTTGCAGAAATAGTAGGAGGGTGTTCTGGTAAGAGCAACTGCAAAGGTCATGGTAGATACATATGAGATGTATAATATCAGCCAAAGGGGTTAGAAACATAACTGAAACATGTTCAGATAACCTGTGTGGTAACAGGATTACAAACTACAAATGATCTAAAAGTAAGGATGAGATATATTTGCACAAATTGAGATCTATATAAGAGCAGCAAGGTGAATGTGCATTATTTTGGGGACTCTTTGTTGTTGTTGTTTTTTTATACCAGTACTGTATGTAATAATTATTCCTTCCATGTAAAGATGCTGCTTTCTGCCAGCGTTTTCCACAGCCAGGCATTTCCTGCAGTTAGCAAGCCTGGAGATAAATATGCACACTTATCTTGTCACTCTGACAAATTCAATTGCCAAACCTTTTAAACTCATTTTTACAGCAATCCGATGCTCTCATTTGTGATGCTAGGTGGTCTCAGGTACCCAAAGCAGCTTTTACATGGCTGGTAATTTATTTTACTATTTTTTCCCCGTTGAGGCATTTATCCTGCAGCTGTGCTCTCCTGAATAACGGATATCACTTCAAAAAGGGTGAGTGAGCACCAGTTGCAGATTTATTATGCTGTCCATAGTATGCTAAAAGAGCAGTCCACCTTGTCCTTCCTTTGTTTTACAAAGGTGGGAACCAGGGGGTCTCCGGAGCGGAACTGCATTCGTTTCAGCTCCAGCGACTCCCTGGCCCCGAGATACTTACGGGTATTTAAATTCCCCTCGTCACACAGGCCAATAGTAAGATGCGATAAATGACTCTGTGGCTTCCCATTGGCCTGCGTAAAGTGTGAGATATAAACGCAATTTGGTTTCCCTTGGAAGGGATACTACTGGTGGCGCCTTCCCTGCTAAGTATCCCGGAAACCTCAGTTCCCCCGGAGCTGCAATTAACAGACCTCTTGCTTTCCATCTTTGTGATTTAAAAGTGGAGGCAAAAAAACCCTAGCAGGATGAACTGCTACTCTAAAGAAAGGCCTTTAAGGCGCGCGGAAGAAGATTCCGACCCTAAATCACGTGCACACTTTAAATATAAGCATTGCTCACTAGTGCAGGTTAATTAGTGAATTAGCCCCACTCCCGTCACACATGAGGCCGATTCAAAACAATGGCCGGTTCTCCTGCTGGCGTGCTGTGTATTTCCCACTGCAACGCACCGCTGGGAGTAATAACGTGACAATACACATTGACAGATTTTAGAAAATATATATTCAATATAAAATGTAGATTTAAGCAATTGATTATTGTTAAATATTTGTTATTGTGTGTATGTGTCTGCTAGACAAAAGACGAGAATTGATTTCCTGCAAAATATTTCTGTAAATAATTTATTGAGATCATTTAGCCTTTAGACTGCAGATAAGGCCTAAGAGACAACTCATCCCAATGGAAGGTTACATTAATGGATTTGGGAGAGGTGGTGGTTACAAACAACCAAATGCACTGCGGACAGGCTTGAGGGATGTGGGATGGTCTGGGGTCACCCCTCAAATATAGGGGTTTCTTTAACATGTGCACACCTGGGATAAATCAAGCAATATGAATAGTGTCTATATTTCGTGCCATGAATGAACGATGTAATGGAAGATTATCACTGTTCTTTCTGAGGTTTTCTTAACCAGTTCTAATCGCATTTCAGGTTACGCAAAAATACTGCAAGTAAAAACAGAAATGTGAATCAATTCTGGCCAAATCATACTTCTGTAATTATTTGCAAACACATTTGATTTAACAGTACATAAAAACACCGGCAGAGGATATCATAGATTTCTATGGAATTTCTATATTTTTTCTAAAAAAATAAAAAAATCTTAGCTAGGGTTAGTTTTATTTTTTTTTGCCAGACTTTGGTGAAAAAATTACAATTCAATGTCTGTTTAATTTTTCTTAACCTGTGGGATTAACTGGGTGGCCGAACCATTTCTTGTATTCATACTCTTTCAGAAAACATTCTTGTCGGAATCTCCTCGTAGGGATTCTGACGTAACCACCAGAGGCTTCAGAGCAAGGCAACATAACCCAATGCAATTTGCTGTGAAACGCTACTTCATGTAGGTACGGTCGTACCTCCATCAATAATATTTATTTGAGTTTAGGCTTTCCTGACATGGTGAACCATCTTTACATCACACAGTAGTTGTTTTCTGATACAGTATTTATCTACTTTATCTGCTATCATGGTCTCCAAAGGTATAACGTTCCTCGTTTCCACTGCCCTGACTTGAGAGAACATACAGAGGTAGCCAGATGTACTGTTCCTGGAGCCGCGGGAATAAAAGCAAAATGTTTTTTCATGAAACATTCTAGATGGTAAATGGAGAGTCTTTAAAATCAGTCTTGGATGCTATATTACTATATACTCTTGGGTAATTAATAAAAAATATATAAATAATCAAAACAAATGTAGTTGAATGAAAAGATTGATACAGTATTTATCTACTTTATCTGCAATCATGGACTCCAAAGGTATAACGTTCCTCGTTTCCACTGCGCTGACTTGAGAGAACATACAGAGGTAGCCAGATGCACTGTTTCTGGAACTGCGGGAATATACGCAAAATGCAGCCACTCCAGGTCAAGCAAAGCTTCTGCTGTCTGCATGGGGTCCATTCTTCTGAATAGGACCCCCCCCCCTGGGGGAGAGATGTCCAACTGCTGGATGATGCCAAGGTCAGGATTCCGTATCTTTCCCCAGCAGCGTGAACAATTAGTATGACAAAAGCTGTAGTAACATTTCCTTTGCTGTAATCCCAATGGATGTCTTGTGTTAATTGCGCTTTCAACTTCCCTTGCAAATTCCTTGTATTAATCCTGGATATACAGTATTTGTAAGTAGTAACCATATCCCATCTTACTGTAGCTGCCACTTTACTAAACAGAAAGATTCTAATTCAGACCTATCTTCCCTAGAAGATAGAAGGCTTTTCTTTGCACTAATGTCTTTCTTGTGTCAAAATTGTACTCCATATTCTTTTGGCAGCTTCTGTGATGCTCCTATCCTCCTTCACAATTGAATTAATCTCAATGTCAGCTTTCTATCAATCTTTTCATTCAGCTACATTTGTTTTGATTATTTGTATTTTTTTTTATTAATTACCCAAGAGTATATAGTAATATAACATCCAAGACTGATTTTAAAGACTCTCCATTTACCATCTGGAATTTTTCATGAAAAAATGAAAAAAATCAATCACAATCTAGTCCTTGTGGATTTTTTTGTTCTTAGTGCCTCATGGATTCTTAATTTCAACTTTGTTTACATTGAAAAAGTTTTATTCCCAAATTATATTCTTTTGATAAATAAATTGCAACCATATTTTGATCCCTATTTCCCAAACGCACTTGCATATCATTTGTAAAGCCTGACATACATTACTGTGTTCTGCTCTGGGTACCATATCTCCAGAAGGACATGAATAAATTAGAGCTTTACCAATTGGTGCGAAACGCATTGGACTATGATTTGCCTCCTTAGCATAAATAAAACTTATTTTTTTACTTACTTTACTTTGGACCTTGTCTCCGTTTAGTTGTGGCCTGTGTTGATTTCTCTTTATTATTGTACAGTACACCCTAGAAATAATTAATAAGTAACTAACATGAGCAGACCAAGTTGTCCAGGAAGACATTATTATTATTATTACTATCGTTTATTTGTAAAGCTGGCAGGTAGCAATGGTCATTGAACAGGCAGTGGTCAGTGGCTGACGGCAGGCAAATAGCAAAGGTAGGAGACAGGCTGAGATCTGAGGCAGACAGCAAGCAGGTAGCCATGGTCAGGAGACAGGCTGAGGTCTGAGACAGGCAGTAAGCAGGTAGCCATGGTCAGGAGGCAGGCAGCAAGCAGGTAGCCATGGTCAGGAGACAGGCCGAGAACTGAGGCAGGCAGCAATCAGGTAGCCATTGTCAGGAGACAGGCCGAGGTCTGAGCCAGGAAGCAATCAGGTAGCCATGGTCAGGAGAAAGGCCGAGGTTTGAGGCAGGCAGCAATCAGGTAGCCATTGTCAGGAGACAGGCCGAGGTCTGAGGCAGGCAGTAAGCAGGTAGTGGTGGTCAGGGTCCGAATAGAGTCTGGTCCACACAGAGAGTGCGATAGCACACGAAATAGCAGCAAGCTTAATCACAGAGAACCCACAACAATAACACAGGATGGAACAGGAAGGGGAGATTTATAAAGATTGGCTACAGGTAGGGAGCAGGTGCTGGCAACGAGGCAATTCTTCACCAGTCTTGGCCATTAATGCTCACTTAGGGGCCTATTCTAGTAGTTCCGAAATATAACAAATTGCTTCTAAAGTTCACGTTAGAGGGGAATTTGTTTGTTTTGCTATTCTGTATACCTTTTTCACATGTCCAAACCATGCGAAAAATGCTTTCTTAGACGCGGCTTTTATTCTGGCCGTGCAAATCTAGATGGAATGACCAAAATCGCTTTTTTGGGCAAACTCGCTGTATTCTAGTAGTTCTGAAAAGTGGATAAGGCTAAATCGCTTCTAAACAACTCGCATTGTTTTCGGAGGAGGACGACTTCCTGACTTGGACTCTGGAGGCAGTTAGCACAACCGTTCGGCTTCAAAAGCAAGTACAGTCCAGATGATTTGGATATTAAAATGTGCGGTTTGTCACTTTCTATAAAGAAGCGGTTTAGAACATGCGATTTGCAATACAAAATACCGTTTTCTTCTCACATTTCATTCCGTTTCTTGTGAACATGTCAAACCACCTGGTTTGATCATGACAATTTAGGAGTTACTAGAATAAGCCCCTTACTGTCTGGATTTCCTCCGTAGTTATTCTTTACAGACTCCCAAAGCTTTCAGCCACAGCTGCATTTTTCCATTGTCCATAAAACTACATCATTGGAGGAAAATTTGACAGCTAACTTTTCAGTCCAATTACAGGCCATCTGTAGTTCATCACTATGTCTAGATAACCCAGTGTGACAGATAACCTTTCAGAAGCTCAGGATATTTCAGACCTAGTCTACTGCTACTGTATATTCATTCTTCTATTCCCACTCTCTCCCCATACCTGCATTTCTAGATCAGAGACTGCCCTTGCAAAAAGTAATTTCAATCAATGTTTATGTGGTTGTTATTGAACTGATTAATTGGGAATCGCCTGCTTGGTGGCATTGGCACAAAGCCACATGGTCTTTGGTTTTAGCCAGCACTAGCAGAGGTTCTGCGAATGCTGGGCTAGGGCTTGCAAATAGTTATCCTCTGTTACCTCCATTCGATCAAGAATTGCAGCCTCGACTCCGGAGTAGTTGAGTGCTGCAGAATTGCCGTGGGCATGATATGCAGCCTGTGCTTCTCCCGTTAACTGTGGGGCCAGATAGGCAATCTATTCTTCCTTGGGGTTCCAGGAAATAGCTCTGATGTGCTCAAACATGACAAGGAATGCCTCCAGATTGTCATCTAGTTCCATTTTTGTCAGTCTAACTGCAAGTCCCTGATCGCTGATGCCAGGGTTACGGGCTGTGGGACTTGGAGCATCCAAGTTTGGTGTTGCTCCCAGCTGTTTTACCTGGGTTTGGTGGGCTATTAGCTGCAGGAAAAACTGCTCTGATCGCTGCTGCTGTTGCTGCTGGGCAGTCTGATTTTCAGCATCTCACTGTTGCTGTGCAGTCTGGTTTTCAGTCTCTCGCTGCTGTTGGGCAGCCTGTTGTTGCTGCAGTAGCTGCAGTTTCTGTTGCTGTACAGCTTGATTTTCAGTAAGTACAACCTGCAGTTGCTGTTGCTGGGAAGCTTGGGATTCAGCCAGACACTTTGCTACAGTAGCTTTTCCTTCTCCATTCTGGTAACTTCAGGTGTGTTCTTTACACTGACCAGAGGAGACGCTATCCCACTTGAAACACCATATGTGATGGAGCAGCTTCGTAGGTAGGGTAAAAAAAGAAGCTCACAGACCACGTTCCGGCAATGAAAGTCCTTTATTTTCCTCACAAGGGAAAGCAGGTTGCAGTACACTTTCACAGGAGTAGAAAAAACAGTTCAAAGTAAATAGCATACGTCTGCAAAACAACACAACAATCCTTAGTCTCCAGCAACAGAATGGGAGTCTGAGCTCTCCCCCAGACAGGTGCTCTGGAACCTGTTTCCTCAGATCGAGAGTGGAGAGGGACAGCAGGAAGTCTGCTGCTTGCCTTTTAGACCTCCACTGTTCAATCAGCTAGCAGACCTACAAGTTACAGTGTGGTTTCCGTGGTCTGCTAGAGTGAGAGAGTTTTTTAACCTTGTGTATACTCCCTCACATCTGATAACATTGATTTGTGGTTTAATACATAGGGTCCCAAATATGCAAATTATGGGAAATAGGGTTTAGCTAACTTTTTCTTCCGGATTTGTAGTCATAGCGCTTTGTGAATTAATATAGAAGTTCTCCAGTTCATTAAAACATTTAATAGAAGGGATATATATATATATATATATATATATATATATATATATATATATATATATATATATGTATATATATATATATATATATATATATATATATATATTTAAAACCAGAGACATAACATGAAACACAGACAACGCTCTGTGCACATCCAGAAAAACTTATATACGGTACAGTGCCTAAATATACATGTATAAATAACTAATAAATAAAATGGTCTTTTAGTTTAACATTTTGGCCAAATTGTTGTAAGCCCTTGAGCCAAACTTCACGGCAGACCACGTTTCAAGGGTCCCTACACTAATATAAATTCTTAATAACCTGTGCATTGCCAGGAAGAATGATTTATAATAAATCTGTCAATATGAGTTGCAAAAGTTCTAAGTCTGATTGAAGCTTTTATTAACCTGTACATTACCAGGAAAAGCACTCTGTAATAGATTTGTCACAATCACACTGCATGCAGGCAAGTTCCCCTGATAGTTGGAGATGCCATGGAGTGAGCTTTTAACCATTTAAATGTGGGAGGGAGTGAGCTTCAATTGGATAGGAGGTTGCCACCCTCCAAAACAGCCAAGACTAGCTGCACAAGAATTATAAAACATACAGAACACCTACAAGCTCAAATTGAGGGGGTTCAATTTGAGCTTGTAGGTGTTCTGTATGTTATATATATAGATATATATATATATATCATAGAAAAAGAACAAAAAGCACTCCGTAATAATAGTCACTGGTGTGGGTGCAGATCCTATAATGAAGAATAAGCAATACGATACCGTTTGGAAACGAAATCAACAGGCAGCACTCCAGAATTCAGCAAACAAGTGTATTGAAAATAAACACAAAACCAACGTTTCGGTCCACGAATGGGACCACCTTGACAAAGGTCCCATTCGTGGACCGAAACGTTGGTTTTGTGTTTATTTTCAATACACTTGTTTGCTCAATTCTGGAGTGCTGCCTGCTGATTTCATTTCCAAATGGTATCGTATTGCCTATATATATATATATATATATATATATATATATATATATATATATATATATATATATATATATATATATATATATATATATATATAATATATATAGCAGAAAATAGCCGTGTTAGTCCAGTTGCGATAGTGCAGAATAAATGAGTTCTTCAGTATTAGGTGATACCTTTTTTATTGGACTAACATTTTATGTAATAGGACAAGCTTTCGAGAGTTATCCTCTCTTCTTCAGGTCAGTATTGCTAGATAACATTGAAAGAGACACTGTTTTTAAGTATACCTTTTGCTTGCTTCATTCATTGTAACATCGCCGGAAGAAGAGATCAGTGTATCTCGAAAGCTCGCACAAATAAAAGCATTTCGTTAGCCACAGAACGGTATCATCTATTTATTTTTTGATTATATATATATAACTGTTCTATTAAATGTTTTAATGAACTGGTGAACTATATATTATATATATATATATATATATATATATATATATATATATATATATATATATATATCCAAAGAGAATGACCTAGGCGCAAATGGAGACAAGAAAAACAAACATAGGGTAGTATGTTCTAACAAGTAAACCGCCAGAAGGTATGATATGCACTCACAGCGTATAGGATATTATCAAGCCTTGTATCCACTCTGGGATCTGGAACAATTAAATGATGAGTCTGGAACAGCTGGTCATCCACAGCAATTGCAATCTCGAGCAAAGATACCCATGCAGGAAGAGAGATAGAACACAAATAGCGTAACACAGTTTATTAAAATTATTAATAAAAATGACTATAAGTAAAAGACTCACATTCTGTGAGATATCATAAAACTTTTGAGAATTCTGAGCATCTCACACTCATTGGGAAGGGTAGTAACACTATGCAGATTTCTTCAACAGTCCTTAGTCTGTAGATTTGTAACCAATAGAGAAATGAGTCCAGGTTGTAAATAGCACACACACTTAGTGTCTCTACTGTTCAACACAGTCTCCTTGTGTGAGCTGTCTCTTTCAGTGGTTATCAACCTACATAGGTCTAACTCACTGCACCTAATGTGCATATAGTACTCACGGTACTTAAAGGTAGGTGCTGTCCGGTATCATATATAGAGAGTTCTTTCTGTTTTCCCACGAAGAGTTCTCAATCTTCCTCCGGTCACCCACGTCTCCTGGGGACGCTCCGTGCCACGTGACGACGCGGTGACGTCACTCCCTCTCGCGAGAGTTCGTCCGGTGGGCTGTGGGAGCGGGGCCTCAATCCTCTGCGCTGCTAGTCTTCCTGCAGGCAAATAATGGGACAAACGGCCACCGGCACCTCTTGGCTGCTGTCTGCTGCTACTCCTGCTGAATACACTGTGTTCACTGTCTGTAAACCACGCCCTACGCGTTTCTCCGTTAGGCTTCGTCAGGGGCTGAGTCAGGGAAAGTTAGACTGTAAGGGTGTATACCCTCCATTACATGTGGTAATTATTCTATTTATTCTATTTACTAATTTTAGTGTGGTTGCGCTCATTGTATTTCTGTCTTTTATATATATATATATATATATATATATATATATATATATATATATATATATATATATATATATATATATATATATATGATACGAACCAATCCAAAGACCAGTAAAGAGACAGCACACCGCACGGGGTTAATCCAAAAATCTATATTCACAACATGAAATACACGTAAGCCAACGTTTCGGTCCCACAGAGAGACCTTCCTCAGGGCCGTGCAACCCACAAGTGCAAGTGACCACACATATATACCCTCACCCATAGTGCAATGCAAACAAAGGGAACCAATCACCAACATGCAATCAGACAGAATATGCAACATAGCTGTGCTCCGTGCCCCCTCCCCTATTACCTGATTATCCAAATGACTCATCATGACATGAGAGTAGGCACTTAAACTATTAGGAGAAAGACACCCTTTAGACACTGGTCCCAGGGTCTACTGCCCTTGCGGGGGAAGGTCGCGCGCCGCGCATCTGCAGTGGGCCAAAACATATTGACTGCCGGAGCGCCAGCAAGGAGAGTACGCCGCGCATCACAGCTGTGAGCAGACGCCTCATTGACTCTCCCTGGCCACCAGGGACGCCGGCAGCGCAAAACGCACATGCGCAGTCTGAAAAACCGCCTCGGTGCACAGTTACCCACACACTGACAGTAATAATGGGCTAAACAGAATAGTAATACACAGAGCGTTAAGGTGAACCACAGGGGGACAGGTAGAGGTATAGAGCACAAGGAGCGCATAGCATCACCATAGTATATAAGGACAAAGGAAGTGCAAAAGTGCAGAGGGAGTGATGCAACAGAGTATGAGTGACAAACATAAAAAAGGCATAATGCAAAGTCAAGTGAAAGCAGAGAGACTGCTACAAAAAGCAGCTAAGTGAAAGTTCCTCATTTAGGCCACCAGGTGTCATAGTTCTTAGTTCATAGATAAGCCTTGCTTCCTGTTTAAGCAAAGTCCTGCCCCTGTCACCCCCACGGGGGGGGACTGGAACCTGCAGAATAGGCATACAACGAAGTGTGGCCAGTGTATGCCTTTTTTCCTTGAAATGTCTAGCCACAGGTAGGCACTTCAGGTCTACATCAGAGGCATCACTCAGTAGGGCTTTTCTGATGTTTGAACGGTGCATGGCCATGCGTTCTTTCAGCATCCTTACAGTCTTCCCGATGTACAGCAATCCACAAGGACACTTAATAAGGTACACCACGAATTTAGACTCACAGTTCAGTTGTTGTTTGATTTTAATCGGTGCGCCACTATGCGGGTGATTGTAGCTAGGGCCCAGCTGCATATAGTTGCAGTTGGTACAGCCATGACAGCGGTACGAACCAGGTTTTTTGGCTAACCAAGTGGTGGGTGTGGCATATTTGTCTATTGGGTCAGATCCAGTGACCATGTCACCAATGTTTGGTCCCCGACGAAAGCAGAATAGAGGTGGCTCTCTAGCATATGCACCAATCCTCTCGTCATTCTCCAGGATGCGCCAATTGCCCCGAATGCAGCGCTTAATGCTGTTGGTAGCAGTACTGAATGTACTGACTATATTGAGCCTATTGCTCACCGGTCTGCCTGTTGAAGGTGTCAATAGTTCACCCCTATCAACCTGTCCAACCTTTTGCAAGGCAAAATTGATGTCCTTGGCCGAATAGCCCCTCTCCCGGAAGCGTGCGGCCATTTGGGCCAAGGCCCTTTGGGATTCTTCTGGATCAGTGGTGATTCTTTTCACTCGGAGAAGCTGGGAGTATGGGAGACCCCTCTTGAGTGGTACAGGATGGTGGCTGGCTGCATAAAGAAGGGAGTTCTTGTCTGTACTCTTCCGGTATATTCTAGTAGCCAGCGTGCCTCCAATTTTGTACACTATGGTGTCTAAAAAAGCGATTTCCTGGTAGCTGTGGTTGAGGGTAAAACGGATTGTGGAGGGGATTTTGTTTAAATCAGAAACAAATGTCAGCAGCTCCTCTTCACTGCCCGTCCACAGAATGAAGATGTCGTCAATATAGCGAAGGTATTTGACGATATGCCGTCCATGCGTGGTGTCAGTTAATATGTGCAACCGTTCATACAAATCCATAAACAGATTAGCGTACGACGGTGCCATATTTGAGCCCATGGCAGTGCCCGTAAGTTGCAAATAGTAGTGTTTCTCAAATTTAAAGAAGTTCTTATGGAGGATGACCTCAATGAGCAACATGAGAAAGTCAACTGGTGGACCCTGTTCGACTCCCTGTTCTTCCAATTTTGTGCGTACTGCTTCTAGGCCCCCTGCATGGGGAATGTTGGTGTACAGGCTGGACACATCTAGCGTAGCAAGAATACATTCTGCTGTGTTAACGGAAAGATGGCTGAGCTGCTCAATAAAGTCCGTGGTGTCCTTGATGTATGAACCCATTCCAGCCACCAGTGGCTGTAGATAGAAGTCCACAAATTGCGAGAGGGGATGGCACAGCGACCCACGGGCCGAGATGATGGGTCTGCCCGGTGGTGCGACTATAGATTTGTGTACTTTGGGTAGTGTGTATAATACTGGCATCACAGGGTGGTCCTGAGTCAGGAATTTACTGGTTTCTTCTGTGATCCAGGCATTATTCAAGCCCAATCGGATGATGCCATCAATCTCCTTCTTGTAGGCTATCGTCGGATCCCCCGGGAGGCGTCTATAATGATGTACAACTGAAAGCTGTTGCTCAATCTCCTGCTTATAGTATTGATAATTTAAAACCACAATCCCTCCACCCTTGTCTGCTGCTTTCACTATAATCCCCTTGTTCTCCCGTAGCATTTTCAGGGCAGCTCTCTCCTCTCTCGATGTATTAAAAAAGCTTTTTTAATACATCGAGAGAGGAGAGAGCTGCCCTGAAAATGCTACGGGAGAACAAGGGGATTATAGTGAAAGCAGCAGACAAGGGTGGAGGGATTGTGGTTTTAAATTATCAATACTATAAGCAGGAGATTGAGCAACAGCTTGCAGTTGTACATCATTATAGACGCCTCCCGGGGGATCCGACGATAGCCTACAAGAAGGAGATTGATGGCATCATCCGATTGGGCTTGAATAATGCCTGGATCACAGAAGAAACCAGTAAATTCCTGACTCAGGACCACCCTGTGATGCCAGTATTATACACACTACCCAAAGTACACAAATCTATAGTCGCACCACCGGGCAGACCCATCATCTCGGCCCGTGGGTCGCTGTGCCATCCCCTCTCGCAATTTGTGGACTTCTATCTACAGCCACTGGTGGCTGGAATGGGTTCATACATCAAGGACACCACGGACTTTATTGAGCAGCTCAGCCATCTTTCCGTTAACACAGCAGAATGTATTCTTGCTACGCTAGATGTGTCCAGCCTGTACACCAACATTCCCCATGCAGGGGGCCTAGAAGCAGTACGCACAAAATTGGAAGAACAGGGAGTCGAACAGGGTCCACCAGTTGACTTTCTCATGTTGCTCATTGAGGTCATCCTCCATAAGAACTTCTTTAAATTTGAGAAACACTACTATTTGCAACTTACGGGCACTGCCATGGGCTCAAATATGGCACCGTCGTACGCTAATCTGTTTATGGATTTGTATGAACGGTTGCACATATTAACTGACACCACGCATGGACGGCATATCGTCAAATACCTTCGCTATATTGACGACATCTTCATTCTGTGGACGGGCAGTGAAGAGGAGCTGCTGACATTTGTTTCTGATTTAAACAAAATCCCATCCACAATCCGTTTTACCCTCAACCACAGCTACCAGGAAATCGCTTTTTTAGACACCACACAAAATTGGAGGCACGCTGGCTACTAGAATATACCGGAAGAGTACAGACAAGAACTCCCTTCTTTGTGCAGCCAGCCACCATCCTGTACCACTCAAGAGGGGTCTCCCATACTCCCAGCTTCTCCGAGTGAAAAGAATCACCACTGATCCAGAAGAATCCCAAAGGGCCTTGGCCCAAATGGCCGCACGCTTCCGGGAGAGGGGCTATTCGGCCAAGGACATCAATTTTGCCTTGCAAAAGGTTGGACAGGTTGATAGGGGTGAACTATTGACACCTTCGACAGGCAGACCGGTGAGCAATAGGCTCAATATAGTCAGTACATTCAGTACTGCTACCAACAGCATTAAGCGCTGCATTCGGGGCAATTGGCGCATCCTGGAGAATGACGAGAGGATTGGTGCATATGCTAGAGAGCCACCTCTATTCTGCTTTCGTCGGGGACCAAACATTGGTGACATGGTCACTGGATCTGACCCAATAGACAAATATGCCACACCCACCACTTGGTTAGCCAAAAAACCTGGTTCGTACCGCTGTCATGGCTGTACCAACTGCAACTATATGCAGCTGGGCCCTAGCTACAATCACCCGCATAGTGGCGCACCGATTAAAATCAAACAACAACTGAACTGTGAGTCTAAATTCGTGGTGTACCTTATTAAGTGTCCTTGTGGATTGCTGTACATCGGGAAGACTGTAAGGATGCTGAAAGAACGCATGGCCATGCACCGTTCAAACATCAGAAAAGCCCTACTGAGTGATGCCTCTGATGTAGACCTGAAGTGCCTACCTGTGGCTAGACATTTCAAGGAAAAAAGGCATACACTGGCCACACTTCGTTGTATGCCTATTCTGCAGGTTCCAGTCCCCCCCCGTGAGGGTGACAGGGGCAGGACTTTGCTTAAACAGGAAGCAAGGCTTATCTATGAACTAAGAACTATGACACCTGGTGGCCTAAATGAGGAACTTTCACTTAGCTGCTTTTTGTAGCAGTCTCCCTGCTTTGACTTGACTTTGCATTATGCCTTTTTTATGTTTGTCACTCATACTCTGTTGCATCACTCCCTCTGCACTTTTGCACTTCCTTTGTCCTTATATACTATGGTGATGCTATGCGCTCCTTGTGCTCTATACCTCTACCTGTCCCCCTGTGGTTCACCTTAACGCTCTGTGTATTACTATTCTGTTTAGCCCATTATTACTGTCAGTGTGTGGGTAACTGTGCACCGAGGCGGTTTTTCAGACTGCGCATGTGCGTTTTGCGCTGCCGGCGTCCCTGGTGGCCAGGGAGAGTCAATGAGGCGTCTGCTCACAGCTGTGATGCGCGGCGTACTCTCCTTGCTGGCGCTCCGGCAGTCAATATGTTTTGGCCCACTGCAGATGCGCGGCGCGCGACCTTCCCCCGCAAGGGCAGTAGACCCTGGGACCAGTGTCTAAAGGGTGTCTTTCTCCTAATAGTTTAAGTGCCTACTCTCATGTCATGATGAGTCATTTGGATAATCAGGTAATAGGGGAGGGGGCACGGAGCACAGCTATGTTGCATATTCTGTCTGATTGCATGTTGGTGATTGGTTCCCTTTGTTTGCATTGCACTATGGGTGAGGGTATATATGTGTGGTCACTTGCACTTGTGGGTTGCACGGCCCTGAGGAAGGTCTCTCTGTGGGACCGAAACGTTGGCTTACGCGTATTTCATGTTGTGAATATAGATTTTTGGATTAACCCCGTGCGGTGTGCTGTCTCTTTACTGGTCTCTGGATTGGTTCGTATCATACTTATTTTCTATGGGACTAGCATCTGCTATTATAACCTTTTCTACTGCAGTGTGCTGACTGACCTTCATGTGTATATATATATATATATATATATATATGTATATAAAAAAACAAAACCAGACTTGTCTGGTGGAAATACTATATATATATGCAAATATAACTGTATGCTCATCTGCATGTCTTAGGCAGGTCTGCAACCCCACCTTTCCCCATTATCACCCAGTATACAGCACTTCCACTGCAGCAAGGGATTCTGGGAAATGACATGCAAATGAGCACACAGTGTCACTTTTTGCCTCAATAACCATTTTTAACATGGTTCCCTATAGGCTTAAGCTTGCTGCATGGTCTATATATATATATATATATATAGTATTTCCACCAGACAAGTCTGGTTTTGTTTTCTGTAAGATAGCATTACTACGTTCTGTTGCTGTATTTATCCATCTGCTTTACTTGTTTTCCCTATTACACCAATTAACATTACACTATAAAGCACAGTAACTGAGAAGAAACTCACTAGGAAGAAAATAACACAAGGGAAATGTATTTATGAAAGTTTCCCACCTGTGAAATCAGGGACAAATACGCCACCATACAGGGTTGTATGTACTGTGGATTTACCATTGTCATTTGATTTACCAAATTAACCTGCATTCAATGGCATGTGCTAAATACAAAAAAGTTTAAATCATCAATTATGTACTTTTATCCCTTTAAACATATTAATCTCTCTCTGATCCCCACTCCTTCCCCTCTCTCCTAGCCCACCCTCACTTCCCCCTTGTAACGCTGTGCTCACCACTGACAAGGAGGGACCCCGAAACTGAGGTGAGAAGAGTAACACCTGCACCCACAGCTACGGGGACACGCCTGTACCTCGATCGGATACGATGGAAAGAGGAACTCCGTGAATGCGGAATATTTCCCTAACAAAAATGTCTGCCAAAGTGGCGGAATTGGGTAGGCCTTTGAGAGGAACGAAATGAGCCTGTTTGGAAAAACGGTCAACGACAACCAAAATGGTGTTCATCCCTTTAGAGATTGGAAGTTCCACCACAAAGTGCATGGACAGATGACTCCATGGGCGTTCTGGTATAGGGAGGGGTTGTAGAAGACCGTACGGCCTTTTACGAATGGTCTTAACCTGGGCGCAAATTGGACAGGTTTTTACGTACTCCGAAATGTCCTGCAACATGGTTGGCCACCAAAAGGTACGACCAATGAGGTCAGAAGTCCTGTCAATGCCTGGATGACCGGCTGACCTAGAAGAATGACTCCACTCAAGAATCTTCTTTAGGAAGCATGGAGCTGCATACAGACGGCCGACCGGCACCTTAAGGCCCCTCGGGAGGTTAGATTGTGCTGCCAAGACCTGATCCAGGCTATCGAAAGAGTTGGCTGAAATTATATATTAAGAGGGTAAGATTGTTTCAGAGATAACTTCGGAATAGTCCTCAGACAGGAATTGACGTGAAAGTGCATCTGCCTTTTGATTCTTTGAGCCAGGAATGTAAGATATGAGATAATTAAATCACGGAAAAAAAAGAGACCATCGAGCTTGACGTGCCCCAAGGCGACGTGCACTCTCAATGTAAAGAAAATTTTTATGATCAGTAAAGATTGAAATGGTGCTCTCTGTTCCCTCCAGAAGATGTCTCCATTCCTGAAGGGCGAGTTCAATCGCCAGGAGCTCTCTGTTTCCGACGTCATAGTTCCGTTCTGCCGAATAATTTTTTTTTGAAAAGAACCCACAGGGATGAAGTTTGGCCTGTGGGTACTGTCTCTGAGAGAGAATGGTGCCAGCACCGACGTCGGATGCGTCTACCTCTAAATAAAGGGAAGTCCGGGGTCAGGATGACGCAAAATAAGAGCCGAAGCGAAAGATTTTTTGAGGAGTTGAAAGCTTGGAGAGCTGCAGGAGACCAGACTGCTGTGTTACCTCCCTTTTTGATAAGGGCAGTAATGGGAGCCATGATAGAAGAAAAATTCTTGATGAATTTACGATAATAATTCGCAAATCCCAAGAATCGCTGTATGGCTTTCAGGGAAGTGGGTTGTGGCCATTCTAAGACAGCTTTAAGTTTGACTGGATCCATAGAGAAGCCAGTGCTAGAAATGATGTACCCAAGAAAGGGAATGGAAGAAAGATGAAAAGAACATTTCTCTAGCTTAGCGTAGAGATGGTTCTCCCGAAGGCGGAACAGGATTAATTTGGTGTGCTGAATGTGGTCAGAGAGAGATTTAGAAAAGATAAGGATATCGTCGAGGTATACGATAACGAAGCTGTCGAGGAGATCGCGGAAGATCACGTTGACAAACTCCTGGAAGACCACCGGGGCATTGCACAGGCCGAAAGGCATAACTAGATATTCATAATGCCCATCCCGGGTGTTAAAGGTGGTCTTCCACTCGTCGCCCTGACGGATGCGGACAAGGTTATAGGCTCCGCAGAGATCAAGTTTGGAAAAAATTGTTGCCCCCTTTAGGCGATCAAAGAGTTCGGAAATGAGTGGCAGGGGATAACGGTTCTTGATCGTAACCTTGTTAAGACCTCTGCAGTCAATACAGGGACGCAAGGCGCCATCCTTTTTCTTAACAAAAAAAATCCAGCTCCAGCTGGTGATGAAGAATTGCGAATGAACCCTTTCCTCAAGTTATCCTGGATATACTCGGCCATGGCCTTGGTCTCGGGTATGGATAGGGGGTAAGAACGGCTCTTGGGTAGAGCAGCACCGGGAAGAAGTCAATAGGACAGTCAAAGACTCTATGGTGGGTAACACTTCGGAACGCACCTTATCAAAAACGTCCGCCAGGTCCCAGTGGACCATTGGGAGAGAAGTTTTGGACTCCGCGGATAAATCCACTCTGGCTAACATCTGTTTGGGGGGAAGACAGGTCTTGAGGCATTGGGGGCTCCAACGTATCGGTTCTTTATTAACCCAATCCAGTTGTGGATTGTGTAGTTGCAACCAGGGGAGTCCCAAAATCACATCTACCGATGGAGTATGGATCACGTCCAAGATAATCTTCTCTTGGTGACTGTCCTCCATGGAGAGGGATAGAGAACAAGTCTCCAGGGAAATAAAAGCTGGTTGTAGTGGACGCCCGTCTATGGCCTCCAGACCACCTGGAACAGCTTTAGATCGGAAGGGAATTTTATTCCTTTAGGCAAAACTCTGATCAATAAAGTTTCCCTGAGACCCGGAATCTATGAATGCGGAGGCGGGGATCAGGGAATTATTCAAGGCCAGAAAGATAGGTAGCATTATTCTAGTGGGAAGTTTTTTAGGAGAAGAAAGAGAGGAAGAGATTACACCCAACGAGACCCTCTCATACCTTATTGGATTTTGGCGTTTCCCGGACGCAGAGGACAGCTTGCCAGAAGATGACTGGAATGACCGAATAATGGCAAAGACCACCATCTCGTCGGCGCTGTCTCTCAGACGCGGATAGCCGATGACCTCCGAGCTGCATAGGTTCGGGCTCATCCATGGGTTGGGGAACCTAAGGGACGAGGTTGCGGCTGGTGGACTGAGGGGAAGTGGTACGCGGAAGACCACGTTCAAGTCTTCTTTCTCGTAGCCGCTGGTCCACGCGGGTGCAGACTGCAATGAGCTCTTCCAATCTGGTGGGTCTCTCCATGGTGGCCAGCTGGTCCTTAATGGCGTCAGACAGACCCTGCCAAAAAGCTGCGGAGAGTGAGCTATCATTCCAGGAGGTCTCTGCCGCGATGGTCCGGAAGTCCAAAGCGTACTCGGCGACAGGACGAGTACCCTGGCAAATATGAAAAAGAGAGGAATCTGCCGTAATCTGGCGACCAGGTGTATCAGCCTGAATTCCTGAAGAAAGCGAGGGTAGCCACGCGTCATGGCAGGTTCCCGCTCCCAGATGGGGGATGCCCAGGCTAGGGCCTTTCCGTTCAAGAGGGATATAATATAAGCCACCCTTGAGCGTGCGGTAGGAAAGCGCGATGGGGATAATTCAAACTGAATCTCGCATTGATTAAGAAACCCTCTGCACTCGTGGGAGTCTCCTGCATAGCGATTGGGGGCCTGGAGATGAGGATCTAAAGCCACGGAGGAACCCGGAGAGGGAAACGCCGCAGCTGCCATGGCAGAGGGGCCTGGGGTATGCTGCAATGAGGAGAGTCTTGAGAGCTCCAGCGTCATGGAGGCAAGCTGCGCCTCTAGCTGGAGAAGTTGCTGCATAGGGCTTGGTTGCTCCACCTTTTCGGGGTCCATGTCTGTGGGACTGAGCAAAATGTAACGCTGTGCTCACCATGGACAAGGAGGGACCCCGAAACTGAGGTGAGAAGAGTAACACCTGCACCCACAGCTACGGGGACACGCCTGGAAAGTGGAAAATAGGTGTCTGGAACCGTACGGGAGTATAAGATAAAGTAAGATACTCGCCGGACGAGAAGGGAGGTTCCAGAAGATAGTTGGTATCGAGAGCTTGGGGTCCAGAGCCGGGAGGTAGATCAGAATTTGTAAGCAGAGGAAAGAGGTCGGAGAGTTCAGGAGGTCAGGATACTTGCCAAAAGTCGAAGTCCAGAGGATCCGCAGCCAAGCCGGTTCGGTACACAAAGGATCACTAGAAAAGACAAAGGGACAAGAGCTAAGGCAAACACGACCGTGGTTAACACTGGTCATACAGAACTATGCTCAGCCAAAGCTGAGCAAGGTATAAATAGGAGGAAGGACCAATAGGGAGAGGGGGAGTGATGAGGGAGCGGCCCCAGGGAAGATAGGGATTGGTGGGGACAAGATTGCCGCAGCTGTGCTGGATGCGAGGCTTGTGGGCGGTGCACGCGCATCAGGCGTGTGTGCCGCGCAGGAGAGGAATGTGCGGCCTAAGCTGGGGGCGGGAACTCCTCCTGTGGGAGGACGTAACAGTTCTGGTTCGTGCGCGCGCATGCGCGCTTTCATCAACCACCGCGGGGAGTGAAGTGGAAGGAGGTACGCGCGGTCTGAGCAGGGGACGGGAGTTCATACCGCGAGAGGGTTGAGGAGTCCCTGTGTGTGCACGCGCATGCGCGCGTCCTGAGGCAGTCGCGGGAACCAGAGAGGCAGGAGAAGGGTCCCGCTCGCGGCGGTGAGTCTGTGGGGCCGGGGAGCGCCAGGTGTGTTGCGGCAAGGGAGGAACCCTCTTTAGGAGAGGTGTTCCCCGAAGTCTTACACCCCTCTCTTCTCCTCCTCTTTCTCTCCCTTCTCGTCTCTCCCTCTTTGCCCCCCCTCTCTTCTCCCCCTCATCCTCCCTCCTTGCCCCCTTTCCCCCTCTAACACTCCCCCATCTCACTTCTCTGCCTCTCACTTCTTCCCCCCCCCCATTTCTCCCCCTCTCTCTCTGTCCATATCAGTCCTCCCCCCCTCCTCCCCTACTCACTCCTCCCCCTTTCTCTCAAAATATCCTCTGTCTTCCCCTTTCCTCCACTCCTCTCCTGCCACCCCTTCTTCTCTCCCCCTCTTCCCTCTTTCTCCTACCCCTTCTCTCTCCTCCCCATCCCCTCTCTCCCACTCTCTCCTCTCCCCCTCACTCTCCTCCCTTCTCTCCCCCTCACTCTCCTCCCTTCTCTTCCCCCACTCCCCGCCTCGCTCACTGGCAACAGGTATAAGCAGTGTTTGCTCTGGTAGAGGAGCTCTCCAGCAGCTAGTTTAGCTCACTGCTAGAGCTGTTGCCCTGAATAGCAGAGGTTATGGGTTCTGAATACATTAGGCCTGAAATTACCCCCTCCTCACAATTCATCTTAGCACATGGCTTATCGGTATAGACCCTGTAGAAATCCTTTAGGAGGCATGGGGTGTGAACATGTCTCATTGGTTTCCAAGATCCTTCCAGTCTATTAGGTACGCCACTGGAGCTGTCTGTGGGAGAATTTTGACACCACATACTCCTCTTGTCCTCGAACTTGTAGAGGGCCTGATGTAGGTGAGTTATGTATCAGTAAAGTGTTCCAGATGAATGGTTTCAATAGCGAAATCAGGTTTATTTTTAGCGTCTGTAAGTTGGAAACAGAAAGGACCGATCTGAGGACAGGGCCAATTTTGAAAAACTGGTGTGACTGGGTCATTGACTCTGTATATGTTAGTAGGAGATGGCAGTATACATGCTTTCCAGTAGACGAGGGGTTAACCCAGCATATTAATTAGTCCACAGGTGATTCAAATTAAGCTAGCTCGCCTGCTTTAAAACAGGAAGAAGAAATGCCTCTGGGGCAGTGGTCTCTCTCAGGCACAGAGAGAAGACAGAGGTGTGGTGACAGACAGGCACAGGCTGCTCAGATTGATCCTGTCCCAAGGGGGAATAAAGCTCCCAGGTAAGGAGCCAACTGGTGTTGTTGAACATTGTTGGGCTGGGCTAGGTTAGCTAGCCAGCCAGGTAGATAGCCTGCACTTTTGTTTAGTCAGTTCCCCGACCAGGGATAGGTTTATGTTTATGTTTATTGCACTTAAAGGGACAGAGTACCCATTATTTTGGTTACACTTTTGGACAAATAAATTCATCAGCATTATTTCACCAAAAGAGTCGTGTTGTCTCCTCACTAACCACGGTCATCCTGCCACACGTGGTGTCAGAAGTGGGAGGTCGAACACCCTGTAAAAGGGGCGGAGCTACAGATTGCGACTGGTGGAACCTGTCCACGCGGTAACTGTCACTATGGAGGACGTTGTGAAGGCCTTAGAACACAGCACCGCTGTCCAGCATGAAGCTAACAAACACTGGAAAGCACGGATGCACAACGCCAGACAAACTGGATAATTGCAGCCCAGCTTGACATTATCGCAGAAACACATAGGGAGTTGATTGAACGCCTGGCCCAGATTAATATGGACTCGACCAGTACGGCCCAGGAGTGGCCCGTCCAGGCGAACCTGTACCTGCAGAAAATGACGCCACAAGGTGACGTCGAGGGATACCTCCGGTCCTTTGAGCGAATAGCTTCCCGGGAAAGTTTGGCCCACTCCAGGTGGGCTGGAATTATCGTTCCCTTTTTACTGGGGGAAGCCCAAAAAGTTTATTGTGACCTCGAAGAAGAAGCCCCAGCGGGCTATGACTGTCTGAAAAGCGAAATCCTTGCAAAGATTGGAGTGACTCCCGCAGTTTGTGCGCAAAGGTTCCATACGTGGAGATACCAGGAACAGAATTCACCCAGATCCCAGTTATGGGATGTGATTCACCTAGCATCCAAGTGGCTAAAACCAGAGGTATATAGCCCGGCACGGATCCTTGAGATGGTGGTGTTGGACCGCTTCATTCGAGCGGTACCCCAGGACCTTCAACAGTGGGTGGGGCTGGTAGATCCCCTCACTTGTGATGCCATGGTAGGCGCAGTGGAGCATTTTCTGGCCACCCGTGAACTGTCACGCTCCCCTCGCACAAACCACAACCCACGGCCCAACACGAACGGTAGAGGCCAGCGCTGGCGCCAGGACCCGCGACCGTTCGCATGATTTGAGCGAGTGGAAGAAAACCTGGATAGGGACAGAAACTCTAAATCTCTGAAAGGGTTTAAAGAACGAACTGGGCCAATTGTTTGTTTTGAGTGTAGGGAGGCGGGGCATATTAAGGCTCACTGCCCACAGTTGTCTGAACCAATGGAGTGTGCGTATGGCTCTGTGAAGTCTGAATTTTGTGGAGAGGTAGGTATGACCCGCGGAGGAAAACGTACCCACAACTTCCTCACCACTGTGATTTTAAATGGTAAACCAATCTCCGCCCTGGTAGACTCAGGGAGTAATATTAACTTGGTATCAGGGAAGTTGGTTAAGCCTCTCCGGTTATACCAGGGTGAGAAGTTGCGGATATTATGTGTGCATGGTTGTACGCTTCCGTTTGCCACAACTCTGATAAAAGTGAAAGTCGAGGGGCAAGTCATCCAAACTACGGCAGCAATTGTACCAAAGTTACCCCATTCCCTAGTGTTAGGCTGTGATTTCCCTGGTTTTGACACCCTGATCAGAGGACAACTCACCTTAAACAATCCTACTCCGGATGAGCTTTTTCCGTTTACAGACCCTGAATTAGTCTCCGAGGTGTCTAAAACCCCTATGTCGAAACGAGAATGTAGGAAGGAAAAAAAAGAGGTTCGCCCCCACCCCAGTTAGCACTGGTTACTACTCCTAACGGAGGGAGACCAGAGGGAGAGGAGTTGTCCGAGACAGGGCCTGTTGATACTCAGGAGCCTGAGTTACCTGTGGATGTAACTGGCGAAACCCCAGATGAGGAAGGTTTTGGAAGTCTAGAACTTTCCCTGACTAACTTTGATAGGGAACAGGCTAATGATCCCCAGTTTTAAAATGGGTTTAGCCAGGCGGTAGAATTTAATGGGATCCTGGTAGAAGGAACAACCAAGGAATCCTATCCCTATTTTTGTATTAAAAATGATTTGTTATACCATGTGAGCCAAGAGGAGGGCCAAGAAATAGAAAAATTGCTAGTACCCAGTTCATTACTAAGGAAGGTCCTAGAGCTAGCACACTCTCACTTATTGGGGGGTCATCTTGGAGTAGAGAAGACACAGCAAAGAAGCCTAAAAAGATTTTACTGGCCAGGGATATATAATGCAGTAAAAAGATTCTGTACCTCTTGTCCCGAGTGTCAGTTGACAGCCCCCCCGACCAAGTTTGAGGGCCCCATTGATCCCTATGCCTATTATTGAGATGTATTATTGTTACATGTTAAGTATTGTCCGTTTATAGTCACAGTGTTACGCTATGTGTTGTGCTTTTTCTTTTTCTTTAAGCACAACGTGAGGAGCTACGTGTCTACAGCCAACAGGCTTGGTTTTCATATATCCTTTTGCAGTATATATCTTATTTGGCGCCAGTGGATACTTTCCCTTTCCATACTATAGTTCTGACCAGGGGGTCAGTTTTTTGTATCTTGGGCAGCCCCTTATGCATGTTTGGTCATTTATACATAAGGTAATATATACTCTGTCATACTATTGTGGGTAGCGCTGCCTGTTTTGTTGTTTTTTTGTTGTTATAATTGAGATCCCGTTTGAGAGGATCACCATGGATATAGTGGGTCTCTTGGAGAAATCTGCCAAGGGTCATCAATACATCCTAGTGATCCTAGACTATGCCACTCGCTATCCAGAGGCGGTACCTTTACGTAATACTTCCTCAAAAGCCATAGCTAAGGAATTGTTACAGGTATTCTCCTGACTCGGGATACCGAAGGAAATTTTGACAGATCAGGGTACTCCGTTTACATCTAAACTTATGCGAGAGTTATGTGTAGAGCTAAAAATACGGTACCTAAGAACCTCGGTTTACCATACGCAAATGGACGGACTGGTAGAACGATTTAATAAAACTCTGAAGATGATGTTGAGAAAGGTGGTTGCTAGTGATGGGAAGAACTGGGACACCTTGTTGCCTTATCTCTTGTTTGCTATCCGAGAAGTACCACAGGCCTCTACAGGGTTTTCCCCATTTGAACTCCTGTATGGGAGACGCCCAAGAGGGATTTTGGATAGCCTCAAAGAAGAGTGGGAGCAACAAGCTGTTCCAGAGAAAAATGTCATCCAATTTGTGGAAGATTTAAAAGAACGCATTGCTCATATTACTTCCATAGTCAGACAACATTTACAAGAGGCACAGAGGGCCCAACAGAACCTTTACAACAGACAGGCTATGGTTCGCAGCTTCCGACCAGGGGACCGAGTAATGGTGCTTGTTCCCACGGTCGAAAGCAAGCTGTTATCACATTGGCAAGGGCCATATGAAGTTCTAGAACAGGTCGGCCCTGTGAATTATAAAATTCGACAGCCAGATCGGAGGAAGCTAGAGCAAATCTATCACATAAATCTATTAAAATCCTGGAAGGATAGAGAGGTATGTCTGACGGTAGTAGCTAACAAATCCAGGAAAGGGGAGGATCCACACGTTCAAATATCGGCAGAACTCACTCCTGAACAATACAGAGAATCTGTAGACTTGGTAAAAAGGAACAGGGATGTATGTTCCAGCGTACCAGGGAAAACTAGGGTGATTTCCCATGATATCGTCACCAAGCCAGAGATAGACGTTAGATAAGACCTTATAGGATCCCAGAAGCCAGAAGAGGGGCTATTCAGTCAGAGGTAAAGAAGATGCTAGAATTAGGGGTAATTGAGGAGTCCCATAGTCAATGGTCCAGCCCTATTGTCTTGGTACCTAAGCCGGATGGGTCAATACGGTTCTGTAATGACTTTAGAAAAGTCAATGAAGTCTCGAAGTTTGATGCCTGTCCTATGAGGCGGGTAGACGAGTTAATTGAAAGGTTGGCGAGGGCCCGTTTTCTAACCACTTTAGATCTTACAAAGGGTTATTAGCAAATCCCCTTAACAAGTTCAGCAAAAGAGAAAACAGCCTTCTCCACACCTGATGGCCTTTTCCAGTATACTGTCTACCCTTTGGCCTTCATGGGGCACCTGCAACCTTCCAAAGGTTGATGAATAAGTTGTTACACCCACACTCGAACTACGCCTCAGCGTACTTAGACGATGTGGTAATTCATAGTCCAGATTGTGACTCACATCTACAAAAGGTTGAGGCAGTGTTGAGAACCTTTCGGGAGGCGGGTCTTACAGCTAACCCAGCTAAATGTTCAGTCGGCCTAGCAGAAGCAAAAAATCTTGGCTATGTTGTGGAAAGGGGGTCAGTAAAACCTCAGCTCAATAAAGTTGAAGCCATTGAGAATTGGCCCCGTCCCCTTAAAAAAAACAGGTTAGGACATTTCTAGGCAGTGTAGGTTACTACAGGCGATTTATACTCCATTTTGCAACCCGGGCTGCACAGCTTTCAGATTTAGCAAAGGCAAGGGCACGTGATATATATATAGTATTTCCACCAGACAAGTCTGTTTTTGTTTTCAGTAAGATAGCATTACTACGTTCTGCTGCTTTATTTATCCATCTGCTTTACTTTTTTTCCCTTTTTTCACCAATTAACATTACACTATAAAGCACAGTAACTGAGAAGAAACTCACTGGGAAGAAAATAACACAAGGGAAATGTATTTATGAAAGTTTCCCACCTGTGAAATCAGGGACAAATACGCCACCATACAGGGTTGTATGTACTGTGGATATACCATTGCTATTTGATTTACCAAATTAACCTGCATTCAATGGCATGTGCTAAATACAAGAAAGTTTAAATCATCAATTATGTACTTTTATCCCTTTAAACATATTAATCTCTCTCTGATCCCCACTCCTTCCCCTCTCTCCTAGCCCACCCTCACTTCCCCCTCTCTTCTCCTCCTCTTTCTCTCCCTTCTCTTCTTCCCTCTTTGCCCCCCCTCTCCTCCCCCTCATCCTCCCTCCTTGCCCCCTCTTTCCCCCCTCTAACACTCCCCCATCTCTATCCCTCTCTCACTTCTCTGCGTCTCACTTCTTCCCCCCCCATTTCTCCCCCTCTCTCTCCACCCATATCAGTCCTCCCCTCTCCCCCTCCTCCCCTACTCACTCCTCCCCCTTTCTCTCCCCATATCCTCTATCTTCCCCTTTCCTCCACTCGTCTCCTGCCACTCCTTCTTCTCCCCCTCTTCTCTCCCCCTCTTCCCTCTCTCTCCTACCCCTTGTCTCTCCTCCCCATACCCTCTCTCCCACTCTCTCCTCTCCCCCTCACTCTCCTCCCTTCTCTCCCCCTCACTCTCCTCCCTTATCTTCCCCCACCCCCCCTCGCTCACTGGCAACAGGTATAAGCAGTGTTTGCTCTGGTAGAGGAGCTCTCCAGCAGCTAGTTTAGCTCACTGCTAAAGCTGTTGCCCTGAATAGCAGAGGTTATAGGTTCTGAATCCATCAGACCTGAAATTACCCCCTCCTCACAATTCATCTTAGCACATGGCTTATCGGTATAGGCCCTGTAGAAATCCTTTAGCAGGCATGGGGTGTGAACATGTCTCATTGGTTTCCAAGATCCTTCCAGTCTATTTGGTACGCCAGTGGAGCTGTCTGTGGGAGAATTTTGACACCACATACTCCTCTTGTCCTCGAACTTGTAGAGGGCCTGATGTAGGTGATTTATGTATCAGTAGAGTGTTCCAGATGATTGGTTTCAATAGCGAAATCGGGTTTATTTTTAGCGTCTGTAAGTTGGAAACAGAAAGGACCGATCTGAGGACAGGGGCAATTTTGAAATACTGGTGTTACAGGGTCATTGACTCTGTGTATGTTAGTAGGAGATGGCAGTATGCATGCTTTCCAGTAGACGAGGGGTTAACCCAGCTTATTAATCAGTCCACAGGTGATTCAAATTAAGCTAGCTCACCTGCTTTAAAACGGGAAGAGAAAATGCCTCTGGGGCAGCAGTCTCTCTCAGGCACAGAGAGAAGACAGAGGTGTGGTGACAGACAGACACAGGCTGCTCAGATTGATCCTGCCCCAAGGGGGAATAAAGCTCCCAGGTAAGGAGCCAACTGCTGTTGTTGAACATTGTTGGGCTGGACTAGGTAAGCTAGCCAGCCAGGTAGATAGCCTGCACTTTTGTTTAGTCAGTTCCCCGACCGGGGATAGGTTTTTGTTTACGTTTATTGCACTTAAAGGGACAGAGTACCCATTGTTTTGGTTACACTTTTGGACAAATAAATCAACCAGCATTATTTCACCAGAAGAGTTGTGTTGTCTCCTCACTAACCTGCCACACGTGGTATTAATGATAAGATACTGGGTAAACCGCCAAACCTCACCTCTACCACATGCAGCACTTATCATCTGAGGTCTGACTCCAAAAGACTGTTCATGGACCCAAGGCTCAACAAGGAAGCCAGCCGCTCCTCCTTCTCTTACCGTGCACCCCAAAACTGGAACAACCTACCAGAGATTCTTACAGCCACCACCAGTTTAAGTTCTTTCAAAACTAAACTGTCTCACGTTTTAATCTGGTCTGTAACTGTTACATACTGTACAACTATAATATATTATCTTTAACTGTGCATGCAATGTCTTGTATATAATGTATACCCTGCTCACTTATGTAACTGTATTTGTAACCATGTATTATTTGTCATCTTAACTGTATGCCCAGGACATACTTTAAAATGAGAGGTAACTCTCAATGTATTACTTCCTGGTAAAACATTTTATAAATAAATAAATAAAACCTTGTCCCAAACCTGTTATGCCAGGAATCTTTGTCGGTGTCATACTCTTTGTAAGTTTCTCGGGTTTTAAACAAGATCTCCACCAGTTTAGCTTGAGTTTGCTTCAAGCAAATTTTGTATAACAGATGGACAGGCTTGGGAATTAAATACTGTACATCGTTTGCAAAGAACGGGTTATTTTGGATAGCCGTATGTACAGTATGGCAATGTTGTAGACAAATAATGCGGTTGAAAGCAGAGATATCCTGTTGTCTTGGTGGTGGATATGAACAGGGCACCTCGATCCCATGCAACCTGAAAATTCCCTCCAGAAAGAGATTAACAGTCTCTTTAGCGGATGGAAGTCTGTTAGCAGGTATGAAGTGTGCTATCAGTTCCCAACTACCAAAATTATACTGAAATCCTAAAGAAGCTGGAGTAGCACAATAAAGTCCATATACATCAAACAAAATAGCCGTATTGGGGTAGGTAATGGTCTAGTGACGATGTATTAACTTATATTAGTGGTGCTCTCACTATTTTGGAGATCTCATCAATACTAAAAGTATCTAAATTAAGACACAATATACAAGGCTGCGAAACGTGCGAAACGCATCAAGGTCACGCAAAGGTTAAGCCTATGCGCTAGCAGTCCCAGCAGTGGGAGCCGCGATACTTTCATCATTGCACATCCATCGGCAGACACTGATTGGTATCCGGAGACTCTCACTGTTTCAGCTGATACTTTCTGATGATTCCCGGTACACCCGTGGTACTGCTCGCTTACATTGTACGTTCTATTCATTTGGAAATTGGCAGTGTCTTTTCCCTTTATGTTTTTAATCATTGTGTACATTGTGTATTGATTGTTGATACATATTTTTTTTATTGTTGCACTTATGTCCTACGGACTTAAGTAATGTCTTCTCCAATACCATTTTTTTAGACCATATTGATCCTCAGTACGCTGTTTGTTTTGTCTTGTCTACTAATTTAAGTTGGTTAATTCTGCCAAAACCAATGTAACTTAATTAAAAATCCTCTGGCCTAAAATGTTGAACTCATGGCAGAAATTGAACAACTGACCTTTTGCATAAAAAATTCATAAACGTTATACAGTATGTTATATTGGAGAATGTCACCTGTAAATTGTTGTTGACTCAAGTTTTTACCGCTGATTTTGATTCCTTTTTCTTCCCAATGCAATGTCTTGAACAATTCTTCAAGTGTTGCTGAGAAAATCTTTGGTGACATGTTGTCTCCCTTGCGCACTCCCTTGCTGATCCTTACTGCATCTTACTAGTATCTTCATGTAATCTAATGATTGATGTGGCATTCTCGTAAATGTTCTTTATAATACTGTATAAATCTTCTTCAACCCTTTGTCTTAATGCATTTAGAACCACTAAGGTGTACTGTAGACATTATCAAATGTTTTTTTCTTAACCTACGAATCCTAAAATGAGTGGTAGATTGTAATAATTAATTTGGGAAATCACGTCTTGTACGATTTGGATGTGGTCCATTCTGTTGTATCCACTATGAAATCCCACTTGTTCTCTACACTGGGTGAAGTCCAGGGTCTCTTGCAGTTGATTAGTGAGTATCTTTGTAAAAATAGTGTAAGTGTTTGGAAGTAGACTGATTGGTCTGTAGTTCAGATGAGTATAACTATGGCATTGTGTAAGGATCTGTTAGTCCCACTACTCTCGGCGCACTTCTCGCTTACCTCGGCCCGCTATCGGGTGCTCCGCTTCCCCCGCCTCCTGCGGCGCGTCACCTGAGCCATCTACGGGCATGCGCGCGTCACGCGCAAGTATTAATAGGGACTCCGCTGGCCCCACCTCCGGGTTGCGCCAACGCGGGAGCATCATCGGCACGTCACTTACGCACGGGACGCGTGCTCTACATGCGCAGGTACCGTGTCACCAGCCTCTGCCTGTAAGCCCTCCCACACCCATCTCCTGCACCTCGTCAACAAATCTCTGCAGGCTCTCCTGACGCACCCCCTCTCACCTTGTCCTCATTGATCCCAGTATGCCTTATATGCTCAGCCGTTCCTCTGGTTCATCGGCTGAGCATAAACCTTACTACTAGCGAAAGTGTTCACTGCTGTCTTGCCTCCACAGTCTTGTCGTGCTTCCAGATTCTTGCTCCTGACCTTAGTATTTCCTCCGGACTCTGCTCTTCTGTTCTCCTGACCTCGGCTACGTACAACCATCCACACCTCTCCAACCCGACCCATCTAGCTCCCCGACGATCCGCTCCTCTCCAATACTGACCTCAGCAAAGTGCCACGACGCTCCGTCTCTCTCTAATCCAGACCACAGCTATGTACCTCCTACGATCCGCTATTCTGCAACACTGACCTCAGCAAGTATTACTGACAATCCAGACCTCTCCTACCCCGACCCGGCTACCTCAACCAATCTACACTCAAGACGCACCCACGCGGCTGTGGGTTGATGTAATATCTAATTCCCACCTCGGCCTCGCAGTCACACCTTGTTTGTGGTGAGCACGCCATTCCACATTGCTCCACTGTTCTTGTATTTTCCTGTCCATCAAGCAACATGAAAATAGTTTTGCAAGGATTTTCTCTACTTCTTCCCCAACTACTAATGGGAGCGTTCCCATTCTTCCCAAATTTTATTGCCATTACCACTTCTTCTCGAAGAACTCATGGTACCTTACTGGTGGTTTCTTCACGCTCTTTTAGGTTATGCTCTGGTGGATTATGCCCTATGTTATCTGTGCTCTCGTAAAATTTAAAGTTGAAGTCCTCAACTCTCTTTATTATAAATGCACAGTCTTTTTCAGTGCAATCATTTGCTTCTTCCCAATCATAAGTCGCTGTTTCAACTTCTTTAAGTTACAGTACATAGTTACATCGTTACATCCCGTAGTAGACGAGGTGGAAAAAAGCTATATATTCATCAAGTTCAACCTATGATAAATTTAGATGGCAGATACTTATCCTATATTTGTGTAGCACCTTCCCCCCCCTAAGGGAGATTTGCATGTACCTGGTGTATGTGATGCTAATCTGTATGTGTACAGAAGGCTGAGTCTCTGCTGTTGGGGTTTGGGAGTAGCAACAGGACAGGTTTTCAACATTTCCTCTCTCTCTGTGCAGTGCCTCCATCCTGCAGGGACCCTATTAGAAACAGGGGTCACCCCCACAGGCAATTCTCTCATCCATAGAGCAAACAGCAGTGATGGTACAACTGGATCTTTATTGTGACAGATGGTCATTTTATCTCCCATGCAAGAGAGGTACAATCATAGGCAGTTCTCTCTCCTACCCCTCGCAGCTTGCATCAGAGCTTAGCTCGCAGGACCCATCCCTGGAATCAGCCCATGGAGCTTGAGGCCCCAAGAACCTATCCATAGCTTCCTTATCCCCTGATGGGCTAAGGGGTATTCACCCACTCCCTAAGGAGAGGCTATCTGAAACTCCACATATAACACTCCAAATTTAGCAGGATCCATGTCATGTATCCCAGGAAAGGGTCCCACTCCTTAGGCCCGGCAAGAGGGCAGCACCCCTCCAGCTTAGGGGCCTGTCAAGCCAGGTGGTCACTTTTCTTTTCACGATTCAATTTTATTATCTCTTTTCTTCCGGGTTCTAAAAATACCAAAGCCGACACTCTCTCCCACCAGTTCCTGGTAGACGACAAAACCGAGGATCAGCAGAAACCTATTCTTCCCTCCAAATATATTCTTTCTGCCAACAACTTTGATGCTTTGAAAGACATTGTACAAAAACAATCTCACATTCTGGAGGATCTCGTAGTTCCTGATGGTCGATTGTTTACCCCACCACCACATCGGAGGAACGTTCTTGAATAGTGTCCTTCTTCTAAACTTTCTGGACATTCAGGTACTAGAAGGACTACGGATCTCGTGGAGCGGACCTTTTGGTGGCCCGTTATGCAAAAGGACATCAATGAATTTGTTGCTGCGTGCCCGACATGTGCTCGGAATAAGACTCCCTGGAATAAACTACCAGAACTCCTTCGACTTCTTCCCATCCCGGACCGTCCATGGACTTCATAGTCGAACTGACAGTATCTAAATGGATGAACACCATCTTAGTTCTGGTAGATCGCTTTCTACAACAAATCAGGGGAGCTCGTCTCGTAGTTATGAAATAAAGAAACACTACATAGTGTAATACTGTTGTGAATAAATTTGTGCAAACAAAGCTCAAAAATGACTACTCACAATAAAGCAGTCAAATTCAGGCAGTCATCCAACTTAAAGGGTGGATTTTCCCTGTGTATACAGCAGCCACCAGCCCCCAACCTCCAAGGAGAAAAAAAAGAAGAAAAGAGACCATATAGTGCAGATGGTATTTAGTATTAAAAGGGATTAAAAAAATGCAGGCTTACACATCATATGATCGAGGTGGGCAGTATGCTATTATAGGTAGTGGGTGCTCATCTGGTCGCGATCCTTTTGAGTTCCTCACTATCCTCTGCTCCACCGCAATACTCTCGCGTCCATGCCAGGCACTCCCTTTGCGTCACTTCCGGTTGTTAAGCGAACTTCCGGATCTGATGACAGGGGTGGAACTCAGTTGTTCTTCCTCTTTGGTATGGGCTGAAACACTCTACATGTTTCGCCGTTGTTACAGCTTCATCATGTCATGTCCTGTGTTGTCTGACCTTGCTTGTTTTTGGGATTCCGCACTTCTCCAATCCTGACCCAGCTTACCAACAATGATCTGTTCCTCTCCGCTCCTGACCCCGGCTTATCCACGATGATCCGCACCTCTCCAATCCCGACCTTGGCAAAAGTACCTGCAATGATCTGTACCTCCAAACCAGACCTCGGCAAGTATCACTGTGTCATATGCTCTAGCCTGCTGTACCCATGCTTGGCCACCGGGACTGCTGCCACTCTCAATGTCTTGTTCTAGCCTGAAGTACCTATACTTGTTTACCGGGATTGCTGCTGCTAAACTAAGGAACATTCCAGATTCTGATTTAGCACTTCCTCTTTGATGCACCAGAAGGGGAGGGCACAAAGTCTGCACCATGATTGGTTATACACAGACCCTTGTGGCACCACCTCTTCTGTCACTCAGAGAGTCAGCATGAGGGGGGTCAAAGCCCAAGGATAGCCTGCCACAGCCTGTAGCTACAAAGGACTTACAGAAGGCCGAGAGGCAGTCTGGGCCAGCCATGGCTACACTCTCCTCTGGGTGGAAAATTCCATGGCCTCACTGGAACGAATTTGATGCACCATCCATCACTCTGGATCCTGAAATGCAATAACAGTTTACACATATGATGGTACAACATAACCAGAATACATATATGGACATCAGGGACCCAAATCATCCACTGGTTACAGCGATGATTTATCCAACTCTTCTAACAATAAGAGTATGGGGCACTGCTTATAATATTTGGGAACAGGCTTTTTGAATCACCCGTCCCCCAAAATCCTTTTACCCACACAGAATACACCTTATGGGCACCAGCTTGCTGTCAGACTTCTACTCTATACATGAATATACATGTCCCTATAAGCCACTCTCGCATTATGGAACAGATACTGGAATCAGTAATGAATTCCTTAACACTAGTTTTAGATTGGAATAATCAGTGATGGCCAACTAGAGCCAATCATGCCGGTTGTCATCTATTTCTTGCATGATCTGTTCTGGGACATAAGAGAAATCATAGCTTTGAGACTGACTGTACCGGTTTTTATTACCCTGTCAGCTCGGCTAAGCCTTAGTATTTTGCGGCCTGTTCCCTGGCCAGGACATCTACCAACAAGAACCTAGTTCTGTCTATGCTGCTGACATAGCCATGGAATATAGGGTCCTACCACTTAAGGGGTTCCCCGGACAAAGGTTCAGGCCTCGGGCTACTTGGCCTGGTACATACCTGGGAAGATACTCCAGAGGTATTAGATTTCTCAGATTGTGGTCTGGACGATTCCCAGAAAGATCTGGAAGACCCTGGCGACTTAGAGATTTACGAATGGGTGCTGGTAGTTCTCCCTCTGAATCATCAGAGCTGCTATCCCCCCTCCCAAAAGACCAATCCCCCAAGTCATGGGATAACCCAGGGGACACATCATAACATGGGAACCGTGAAAGCAGAAAGGTAGAGATGGTAGATCAATGGCAGTGGCCTGGACAGGGGCAGGAGTGGGCAAGACCGGTGACTGGGGCCTAGCAATGTCCATGGCCTATCCATATAGTGCAGGCTTACCACAACCCTGTGGAGGTGGTAGGAGTGACGTCGGGGGCCCTTACTTTGGGCCATATAGCAGGGAGCAGTCCCAGACTCACCGCTGTTGGAACGAGCGGTGCTTTTGTAGGCTGCGCAGACACATCTTGGTGACGTCAGTCGGCTGCGACAGACTCGCGAGAGCTCCAGGGAGTTCATTCACCTGCGGCACACCGAACAAGACCTCCACCTCCAGTGGGCTCCAGGATTTCCAGAGTCAGTCCCCCCACTAGGGCAGATGACATCCATACCCCTGCCCAATAGACTGAGCTCAGGCCAGGGGGATATAAAAAGGGATGATTTATTGATAGCAGCCACTGCTAGCAGTACAGTGTATGCAGGAGGATTGATCTAGGTCCCCAGACCTCTGGATGGTGCTTTGGCTCTCTGGTAGCCTTGAGGCCTATAATCTCTCTTGCTCAGTCAACCCATGAGGGACTAACTGCATGTCTCACTTCCAGCCGAGAGCTCAACTTCTTGCTTCCTAACCCCAGGAGGGTTGGAGCTGAACTGCTATAATTTAGCACTTCCTCTCTCAGAAGGGGAAGGCACAAGGTCTGCACCATGATTGGTTATACACAGACCCTTGTGGCACCACCTCTTCTTTCACTCAGAGAGTCAACATGAGGGGGGTCAAAGCCCCAGGATAGCCTGCCACAGCCTGTATCTACAAAGGACTTACGTGACAGGAGGCAGAGAGGCTTTCTTGACCAGCCATGGCTACATATATACAGTATACTGTGTATGTATATATAAAACACTCAAAAAGAACAAAGCAAGTCCTATATGAAGCACTCAAATATACAAGAGAAATTTAAATAAACAGATGGACTTTATTAATAATCATAGAAAAAACAAAAACAAATAAAAAATAAGTAAAACATATGTATATACTGTATGTCTGTAGACACATGTACGTATATATATATATATATATATATATATATATATATATATATATATATATATATATATATATATATATATGTGTGTGTGTGTATATATATATATATGTATATGTATATATATATATATATATATATATATATATATATATATATATATATATATATTATACACACACATATAACTCTTCTTAAATTAAATATTCTAATAGACACCAATGGAGTTTTAATTAATTAATATTTAATTTAGATTTATAAAGACTATACTTTTTATTTAAATACAGTTCTGCTTTTATAATGTGTATATATAATATAATATACATATACATACATATACATACATATACATACATATATATATATAACAGACGACAGAGAAGCCCAATGCTACATCCAACATGACAGACATACACAGTAAAATACTTATATATTCTCTTGAAATAGGGTCATTTAGTTTAACCCTTTGGCCAAAGCGTTGTAAGCTTGCTAGCCACGACAAGGCAGACACCTGTTCGCAAGGCCTAAGGCCCCGCTCCTTCAGTCAGCGCGCCCGCATTGCAGACAGGCGGCGCGCTGACAGATACAGACCGCGTTATGCCGGATAAGCCAGGAGCCGGAGCGGGAGGGGGGCGGGAGTGGGAGGGGGGCGTGGTTTGAGCGGAGGGACCCGCTACTACCCCCCCCCTCCCTCCACGGGCTCGGTCTCGGTCTCCCGGGCTGCAGGAGGGAGCTGCTGGAAGGTAAGCAGCTCCCGCTCCCTCTCCCTTCCCCCACAAATGCCCTCCTCACACACGCTGATACACACACACACACACACACACACACTACCTTGTGTAGGAAGCTGTCTGACAGCCCCCTGCCGCTGATAGGCTGATCAGCGCACCACGTGATGCGTCACCGCTCGGGATCACAATTTTATTGCATCCCCTGGCGGCTGACGCGTCACAGCACGTTGTGAGCCGTGCAGCGAGGGGGGGGACTGGGACCGGCTAGGAAAGGATTCCCCTGCTGGAGAGGAACGCGCACGTGGCCGCGCGCGCCGCCAGACGCAGCAGGACCAAAGCCTAACACTACCAGATAAAATACCAATACACCTCTATTAGGATTAAAATTCTCATTTACCTCTATTAGGAGGGAGAAAGACCACAGTGGGTCTATATCTAGCAGAATGAAAGGACCTGCAAACTAGGGAAGTGGGGAGGGGCGGGCTTAAAACCTGGGAAGGAGGAGCCACTAACCTCCAGCAGCTGAAACAGCTGAGAATGGGTTAACAAAACACAGAACCCCAGCAAGCTCTTTTTGAGAACACCTGAGCCCCCACAATATATATATATGTATATGTGTCAAAATGGAGTGCTTTTGGGCATGGCATATGTATACAACAGACGACAGAGAAGCCCAATGCTACATCCAACATGACAGAAATACACAGTAAAATACTTATATATTCTCTTGAAATAGGGACATTCAGTTTAACCCTTTGCCCAAATATTTATCTATATATCTATATATATATATATATATATATATATATATATATATATATATATATATCTGCTTTGCGAATTTCTTCCCTTGTGTCATGTGACACAAACTCCATTGTACGCCCTCTGGGAAATTACAACTATTAATAACTACAATTTTGTCAATATTTTCTTAGCCCAATACAACAGATTGCTTTCAGGAACATTAATTTCGCTTCTTTCCCTGTCAAGGAATGTGAACAGATACATTTGTCAGGAGCTTTAATAGTTTGCTCTAGCAATGAGCGGAGATTTCTTTCTTCGGCACTGTAAAAAAAAGTCATTTCACAATGCAGGCAGATTGGAGAAGGTTAAGCAGAGCATGGAGGAAGGCTTGTGTCTCTCTTTGGGAAGATGGGCATGTGAAAGCATCTGTTACATCTGCACCCATTGAAAGGATGTTCATAGTGTCAAATATTATGATGTATTCTGACTACTCTGCATTATCAAAATCACAGGCATCCAAAATGTTAATGGTCAATAGAGTCTATTATCAAGTATGTTGACAACATACAGCATTGTTTAGTGCCAAGATACTTAGATCAGTCTGACATGAGATACATCTGGTGGTCTTATATTTGTGGTCTTATATTTGTATAGAATGCAGCACAGTTGTCTATTATTTTACCTATTGTACCATTTGCTCAACTGCCCCTTATACAGATGCAGCGGCCATTATTTTAACAAATCAAGCCGTGTAATCCCATGTATGGCACAGGAATACCCATGTCATGGCCAGGATTGCTTCCAACAGTACCGTCTTTAGGCGCGAGTGCAGGCGAGTGCATAAAATGGCATTTTAGTGTTCTGGCTTTTAAACACCTGAAATTGACACAGCAGCACAGTACTGTACACATTACAATTCATTCATTTCATTGCATTTAATTGCACACAATCCATGAAATTCAAACAAAGCAACCGCGATAAACACGAGTGCCTGGGGCGATTGGCGGCGTTAATGCCGCGTGGAGTACAGCAGCGCACACGAAAAACCGCGCCGTGATGCCTTAAAATAATGGCCGATGCATCTGTAGCCCTATACCACCCTACAATTCTCTCTCTCAATGATTTCATTAAGAACCCGTTGATAGCATAGCCTCGTTCAGCATTCAATCAGAAGACACCACAACACAGCATTAGGGTGGGACTTTTAGGTGGGTGGCACATTATTTTCATGTGGGTAACAGCACCGGCTGACAAGCTAGCAGCACAGAGTTCTTCTTTGCTGTATTCTTGCTGCTGGCCTGTGGAGGGGCCAGAAAACTGGACACGCTATCCCCTGCCCCTTTCCTAATTACTGGAGAGGGTGAAGGAGAGAGGTACATAGTCAATGAAGCAATGAAGAAGATCTCCATGATGTCAGACTTTGGTACCACATCAAATGTGACTGCACTGTCCCTCTTCTTTTTTTAAGAGGATGAGGTAACCTGTCTAGCATTTGAATTACAAATGAGACATGCAAATAGTGAGTCAATTGATTATTTTGTGCTATTTATATACGCCCAAATCAAGTGGCCAACTGAACTCACAACCTTCACCCTATGATTATTATGGAAAAAAAAGAATTGTTTAAATGTTGTATGGCCAACTCCAGTCCCTGAAGAGCTACCAACAGGTCAGGTTTTCAGGATATCCTTGGTTCAGCGCAGGTGGCTCACAGTGGATTAGTTGAAGACTGAAAACATGACCTGTTGGCAGCTTTTGAAGACTGGAGTTGGCTGACCCTGCTCTACACACATCCCACCACAGTTCCCCTTTTTTTCTTATTCCTCATCACTTTCCCATTAATTAACGCTATGATCTCCAGTCCCCATGTATACTAGACGATGTACTAATTGTTCCAGGATTTCCTGTTTTAATATCTGACATTCAAATACTTTAAAGCTATCCAGGTCATGTTAATTTACAGTATGTGGTTGGTTTAATGTTTACCACCTTAGACCGATAAAAGGTTATATCAGCCTTGCCAAGATTGTACGAAATGGCAATATTTCCAGGGGCTTCAATTATTCGATGCAAACAATATTTCATATTACTGTGTAAAAGCAATCTTTACCATTTAACTTAAGGTCCTACCTTTGCATTTGCAAGGTATGGCTTCATGATTGTTCTTTTTTGCAATGTTCCAAGGCCTTCAAGCTTTCAACTGTTCATATAAACATTTCAGCAGTAGAAGTGGAAAATTATAATTTTTTTCAGTATTCTCAGAGGTTCAGGAATCTTTCAATCCCCGAGAGTTCACAGAGAGCAGAACAAGCCTGCATGTGTCTGCACAGTACCTCTGCCATTCATTATAGATGAATCTTTGGTCAGTACTGTAGTCTTCCAACCTTGGCATAGCCTCTACATTACTCTTTCCATGTATATCAAATGATGTCAGGAGGAGAGGCTGAGTTTTCAGCCCAGAGCAAAAATACCCCCTTTTTTTCTCCAAATATAGCAAATTGATTGCAACAGTAATATTTTTTTCTAAAAATATGAGGGCCCAATTATCAAGGTCTATGCAAAATAGTAACCCTATAATGGGTGTAAAAGTGCTTTTGCCTCTATTAGCAGGTGTCGAGCTGTTCTGTATGAAAAGTATGTTTATTATGCAGTTTGCACCCAGTAAAAAATGTCTTTGGAGAATTAGAAATGAACTGCTTGCACTATGATATATGATTATCATGATATGATAGATGATAATTTATGTTAATTTGTAAATGTTATACGTGGTTCATTTGATCATTTCTCATATTTAAATGTATTAATAAACAGATGGCAATTCATAACATTTAAAGGTGCAAGCAACGATGATACTCAATTAAACATTATACTGAATGAGGTCCAAAAAGAGTCTTATTGATGTCTTGTTACAGTATAAGAAGCCTCTAAGTGCTCTTTATGGAACTCATTTGTTCAAGCACTACAGTATAAAACCAGTCACTTCAATGCTGTTACTGCACTCTATCCCACTATTTTGACTAAATACTCATATTTATAAAGTACTATAAAAAATACTCCAAATCACTGTACTGAATAGTCAGTCTCTGCCTCCTACTATAGTGGTGCGCCAAGGACAACTGGCTTTGGTTCCCTGCCAGCAACTTTATTGCTTCAGCGAGTACCTGATCTCCAGCCGAACTGCGGGAACTGCGGCTGCTCCGACCAAACCGTTGGCTGCCTCCGGATGAGGCGCTGGCCTTGCTCTTGCGGGGACTTCCTGGGGCAGGTAAAGACATAACCACCGGAAGCTTCTCCACTCTAGGGTCGACACTAGAGTTCTCCATTTGTATGGGTAATTCAGGATATATTATAGGACACCCGCTAGCTAGCGCTCCACGGAACCACAAGGTCTGGGGGACCTCCTTCTTTCTGCAAGTCACAGCCGCCCGTAACTATAACCGCTCTCCTTATCTCCTCTGGGTCTGTTTGGCGGCATAAAATATGAGCGTCTTGTAGGTGCAGGAACTGCCCCAGCACCATACATATGTCGTAGGAGGAAGTGTGGGAGAGGACCTGCTCAATGGCGAGCACTTGCTGGGGTGGCGAGTGATTTTTCAAGGCCCATTCGTAGACCTCCTGCTGAGATGGTAGTGACATCATCCTTAACTTAATGTGGTTCTACTTTATTGGCACCCCAGGTCAGAAGGCCGGGGTCTCCGCTCATAGGGAGCCTGGGGTGACTGTGTGTTCTCTATATCTCTATGGTGCAGCGCCTCCGCCTATGAGGATCCTGTGTAATAGGATGACTCTTCATAGGAAATCGTATACCTATGGTATACCTCAATAACACACTCACACTCAAATATAATATAACTCCTTTGCTATGGTCCCACAGAAGGCATAGAATAATACTCACAACACAATGCACAGTACTAACAATAATAACAGTAATATTGACCTGGGGTAGCTTGCCCCAAGTGCTTGGGCACCTGTAACCCAGTGTCCAGCAAGCAACCCCTCCCAGTGTGTGTGTGAGGGCAGCGCTACCCTCTCCCTCTTGTTGGTGCACAATACTTTCCTGGCTTATGGTCCAGCCAGGCCACACTTCCCAGCAAAGGCAAGAATAGCAGCAGGGTCCCATGTTGCGGGGTCTCCAACAGCAAGCCCCTCAAGGTTCGGGTGATGGCTAGTCCACAGGCCGCAGTGGGAAGACTCGTTCTGTGATCTGTGACAAAGGTGAACAGGAAGTGCGCAACTATTAAACAATACCACACACGTGAAGTGATAATACAGTGATAATAAAGATATATTACGTGACCTAATAATCAGATTGGAGCGTCTGCAGCTGTGGTACCGGGGATGGCTCAGGGCACCCCCTAGAACGTCAGACAAAAACACAAAACACAACGCTCATAGTGCATTAAAGGTATATTAAAACAACAAATCAATAGAGTAATTATTGTGCGTACATCAATAAAAAATCAGTAAAGCATTTTGGGGTAAGTTTCCCATCCACCAGCAATGCGACCCGGATCAGATGTCATCTGCAGGGACCTTGCACCACACTGTGGACCGGATCAGCAGTCATCTACTGGGACTGGAGCTGGTGAGTAAGTCCCAGATTTCGAATGGGTAAATAGGGAGTCCTTTAAATGTCCCCGGTGAAGGTGAACAGTGTCCAGCCACTGGCGGCTCACTAGGGAACGGCCGTGTCCCGCAGTCCTCGCGACGGCTGGTCTCTCTCCTTCTATCCACCGCACCAGCACTTCCGGGTAGTGACATCACAACAACTCGCGTCGCGTCACGTCACAATTCCTCTCCGGTGGCCGGATCAATGTAAAACGGGGCAGAGAGTCCAATAGCACACTTTCCAACGTGTTTCGAAACCGTAAAGGTTTCTTCATCGGGGAATAAAGAATGGTATACTAACTGACATTAAATTACCCGATGCTAGCAGCCCATTGGTCCGTCACACGGACGTCCTGTCCAATGGGATAGCGACAAGGGGGGGAGTGAATCCTAACAGAAAAAAACTATCAACAACAACTTTATTCATAGACAACACACAATAGTATAGAAAACGATTCTAAAACAAAAGAAAAAGGTATTAATGCATCATAATATATCAAATAATTCAGTCTAAAAACATGTACATATACACTAGCAATCTTGAACTAATGGAGTATGAACATTAATTTGAAATAATCTCTTTAAACTTCTGAAAACTTTTAAAGGAGAAGCATGAGCTATATTAAAAATGAACTAAAATTGAACCTTGGCAAGGGGATATGGTTTAAAGGAGCCTTCATATAAAATCCCAAAATGTTAAAAATTATTTCTCATATCAAAAATATATATAGATAATTACCAATATTATTACACCTATATAGTCATAAATACATTAAAAGAATATTCTTAAAAATATCTACAAAATATATACTCTGTAAAAGATCAAAGGAAAGAAATAAAATGAAATAGACCAATATATATTAAATACTCAATATAGGGAGCAGATATCAATATCCTCATTTAGACGCCCTGGATGTAATGTGTTCAATTTATGTATCCAGAAGGTTTCCTGTTTTGATAGTTCTTTAACTCTATCCCCTCCCCTTCTATTCCTCTGTATATGCTTAATCCTTTTAAACAGAATAGAGGAGGGGTCCCTATTGTGGTGTAGTGCATAATGTTTGGATAGGCTATGTTGCATGTATCCTATTCTTATGTTTCGCAAATGTTCTTGAATCCTTACTTTTAATGGACGCTTCGTGCGTCCCACATATTGCAAGGAGCACAGACATTCTATTACATATACTATATGGTCTGAGTTACATAAAATACAATCAGTAATCTCGTATTCTTCTGCAGTGGAATTGCATGTACAGTAGAGGCAACGTTTATTCTAACATTTGCCGTAAACTAGCCGGGTTACATTCTGGGTATGTGCTGGGTATGTGCTGGGTATGTTCTGGGCTAGTTTGAGGCACGTTTAAGGCATTTCTGCATTGACTAACGACCCATAGGATTAACACAGCAGGGATCCCTGGCAGTCCAATTCAGTTTGAATGGGACTGCCAGGGACCCCCGCTGTTAATCTGATAGGCCATTAATCAATGCAGAAATGCTGGGGCTTGTTTAAGGAAAGTTTAAGTCATGTATTCAGAATGTACCTGGGTGTACTTGGGTCTTTTGGGGAATTGCCACTGGTTTTTGTTAGAATAATCGCTGCCTCTACTGTAAATGATTTCCTGACAGAATGCATGTGTTTACACACCGAGCACTTTCCACACTTAAAGTTCCCTACAGGTTGTGTGTTTAGCCACCTTGTCTCACCAGTCTGATTTTCTTTTATTTTAATTTTAATGTCACTGGGTGATAGTACATTTTTTAAGTTTTTGGCTTTCCTATATATAAATTTAGGGAGCTTTGAAATATGGGCACCTAAAATCGGATCATTAGACAAAATGGCCCAGTGTTTTTTCACAATCTGTTCAATTTGCATTGTCATTGAATTAAAACTGGTGATAAATGCCACATTACATTTATCCTCATCTATCCTTATCGTTTTTATTTCTTTTTGTTTCGGTATTAGCATTGTTCTTCTATCAAGTTTCCTTACTTTATCCAGATCATTGATTAGTTTATCCAAAGGGTAACCCCTCTCTAGAAATCTGGATGTTAGTTTTTTGGCCTGTTCTTCAAAATCCTTGTCCAGACTGCAGTTTTTTCTTAATCTGTAAAACTGGCCACTGGGTATGTTTTTAATCCACCCCAGTTTCGCAAATCTGTATATGGGAGGATGGGAAAATGAATTCATTTTTAATAACAACAATCCCTTTAAGAATAACATTATTATTTGGCGTCGTTTTATAGACGATATTCTCTGTGTATGGGATGGGGACAAGTGTTCTGTGGGTCACTTCCTACACTATATAAACAATAACAATAAGAACTTGACGTTTACATGTGAAGATAGTGTAAGGGAAGTAAGTTTCCAGGACCTGAGCCTGATGGCTTCAGAGGAAGGGAAACTTACAACAAAAGCACATTTTAAAGATGTGGACTCTAACAATCTGCTACTGGCCATGAGTAACCTCAAGAAAACGTGGATTAAAAACATACCCAGTGGCCAGTTTTACAGATTAAGAAAAAACTGCAGTCTGGACAAGGATTTTGAAGAACAGGCCAAAAAATTAACATCCAGATTTCTAGAAAGGGGTTACCCTTTGGATAAACTAATCAATGATCTGGATAAAGTAAGGAAACTTGATAGAAGAACAATGCTAATACCGAAACAAAAAGAAATAAAAACGATAAGGATAGATGAGGATAAATGTAATGTGGCATTTATCACCAGTTTTAATTCAATGACAATGCAAATTGAACAGATTGTGAAAAAACACTGGGCCATTTTGTCTAATGATCCGATATTAGGTGCCTATATTTCAAAGCACCCTAAATTTATATATAGGAAAGCTAAAAACTTAAAAAAGATTTTATCTTATGTAACTCAGACCATATAGTATATGTAATAGAATGTCCGTGCTCCTTGCAATATGTGGGACGCACGAAGCGTCCATTAAAAGTAAGGATTCAAGAACATTTGCGAAACATAAGAATAGGATACATGCAACATAGCCTATCCAAACATTATGCACTACACCACAATAGGGACCCCTCCTCTATTCTGTTTAAAGGGATTAAGCATATACAGAGGAATAGAAGGGGAGGGGGGGATAGAGTTAAAGAACTATCAAAACAGGAAACCTTCTGGATACATAAATTGAACACATTACATCCAGGGGGTCTAAATGAGGATTATAGATATATTGATATCTGCTCCCTATATTGAGTATTTAATTGGTATAATATAATATATATATTGGTCTATTTCATTTTATTTCTTTCCTTTGATCTTTTACAGAGTATATATTTTGTAGATATTTTTAAGAATATTCTTTTAATGTATTTATGAATATATAGGTGTAATAATATTGGTAATTATCTATATATATTTTTGATATGAGAAATAATTTTTAACATTTTGGGATTTTATATGAAGGCTCCTTTAAACCATATCCCCTTGCCAAGGTTCAATTTTAGTTCATTTTTAATATAGCTCATGCTTCTCCTTTAAAAGTTTTCAGAAGTTTAAAGAGATTATTTCAAATTAATGTTCATACTCCATTAGTTCAAGATTGCTAGTGTATATGTACATGTTTTTAGACTGAATTATTTGATATATTATGATGCATTAATACCTTTTTCTTTTGTTTTAGAATCGTTTTCTATACTATTGTGTGTTGTCTATGAATAAAGTTGTTTTTGATAGTTTTTTTCTGTTAGGATTCACTCCCCCCCTTGTCGCTATCCCATTGGACAGGACGTCCGTGTGACGGACCAATGGGCTGCTAGCATAGGGTATTTTAATGTCAGTTAGTATACCATTCTTTATTCCCTGATGAAGAAACCTTTACGGTTTCGAAACACGTTGGAAAGTGTGCTATTGGACTCTCTGCCCCGTTTTACATTGATCCGGCCACCGGAGAGGAATTGTGACGTGACGCGACGCGAGTTGTTGTGATGTCACTACCCGGAAGTGCTGGAGCGGTGGATAGAAGGAGAGAGACCAGCCGTCGCGAGGACCGCGGGACACGGCCGTTCCCTAGTGAGCCGCCAGTGGCTGGACACTGTTCAGCTTCACCGGGGACATTTAAAGGACTCCCTATTTACCCATTCGAAATCTGGGACTTACTCACCAGCTCCAGTTCCAGTAGATGACTGCTGATCCAGTCCACAGTGTGGTGCAAGGTCCCTGCTGATGACATCTGATCCGGGTCGCATTGCTGGTGGATGGTTAACTTACCCCAAAATGCTTTACTGATTTTTTATTGATGTACGCACAATAATTACCCTATTGATTTGTTGTTTTAATATACCTTTAATGCACTATGAGCGTTGTGCGCTGTGTTTTTTGTGTTTTCGTTCTGTGATCTGTCTGCTCCACTGTGTCCCCTAGGTACCGGGAGCTACCTATTTATAGGCTCAGCCCTGCACACCTTCTAATGTAGGGCCTGGGGGCAGGCTTTGGGCCTAGTCCGGGAGCTTGACAGGCTCCACGGACACTACCTTCCTCCTCCCTGGCTCCGGATACTCTGACCACGGAGGAAATCCTGTCAGTCTCTGCCTCTTTCTTCCGGCCGTGCCAACCCCAGATGGCCACCGCACATATGCATTGTCCAGTCTGAAGGGCCATGTCAACCATAACATGGTCGACACAATACTGCTGCTTCTCCTTACTACCAGACCCAGACCAAGCTCTAGTCTTGGGCCCCAGGAAATCTATCTGCGGCCCTGCATGGGATGTCCTGTGCAATCTCAGCCAAAATATTTTTCTGAAGATACTTTACTATTTATAATCAAGTCTTCTGCTCAGATGCCCGACCATGCATGTAGTGCTCTTTTATATTTATATAGCGGATCCCTTTTGCTTTTCGGCTATACCCGGGTGCTGGAGCACCTGAGCAGGTACCTCACCAAGTGCACCAACAATAACACTTTCATTTACTGTGGGCAACACTGTCGCATACATTGGGTGGGTTGGCTCTTGTGGACCCCAGGGAAGTTGGGTGCCCAGGGGCATCTCAGTTCTTTTGGGAAATCCCATTAGGGTGTGGACACAGCGGTTGAAAGGCACTGGGGGGTTACGGCCATGCGAGGCCTACCTGGTATGTGTTATAGAGATATCTATTCTTATCTGTGTTCAGTAAACTGATATTATATACAAGTATGTGTCTATTGTATTGGGTCCTGTGCAAGTGGGTATCCAGCAGTGCTAGGATCCTTCACAGGGGGAGGCGCTGCCACCAGACGGATAAGGTACACCCCAGGCTCCCAGCAGCGGAGGTTCAGGCCTCCTGTGAGCACAGGTAAAGCACCACACACTCATTAGCCACCACATCTCCCATAGGACGGGGGAAACAGCGCTACACTAGAATAAAAATAGTTTACAAGTAGAAGGAGTAGAAGTGTACTATAACATTGCAATGCTATATATTATAATCACATCATCTAAAAATACTTTGAAATTGCCATACAGATGAACTTCAAAATTGTGTAAGCATGTATTTATCACCCTTCCTTTATAGTGAGTTTCAGTGAGAGAAAAGCACTTAGCGTAACATCACATATGTCAAGGAAAAGAAGTACAGTACCATTACATCTAAAATGTAAAACAAAGATTTTTTCAAATCGAAGTCCCAATGTACATTGTGGTTTGTGTTGTGCTCACCTGTAGGAATTAAAGTGCATTAATGCAAACCAATGTCTCTCACTCAGCTTTAAAAAAACGGATTATGTTGTAATACATTTATTAATGTTTTGGCAATTATATATATTTATATCTCCAGTGCTCTATATTCCATTTTTTTAATGGAGCTCTATGTTCTTATTCTCATAAAGGGTTGACACAAGTAGCTGTTTGTTTTCCCCAAAACCCAGTGTAGTCAGTTATTAGCCTTCCTGCTTATCTATTAGCCACCCAAGTCTCTTAATATTGGCGATCTGTTTTGCTAGGTGAGCTGTCCTTTAATTTCTTTCTGGTCCCAATGAAAATCTTCAACCGGTTCCTGATGTTGGAGAGTTTGTTATGATGAGCGTCTGAAATTCCTTCCCCAATTTGCGTCACATAATCCTATCCTGTTTGTGAGTGGGAGCCATATTATGTTAAGCTTCTCTCACAAATGTACAGTAGGTCCCTATGAACATTGTGAGGATGTTCCGGGCACTTGTGCGCTCCTACTGTTTATCTGGGCAGTGTACACCCACTTTTGATCGTGTCCACTGGGTCAGTGTCAGAGTTTACCTCCCAGTGGGCATCAGGCAGAGTGCTCTGTTCGGTCTTCCCCTTCTATTCTTTTTCTCTCACCATCCACATCCTGTCAAACCTCTTCCTAGCATTGGTAATTGGCTGCACCTCCCCAGGGTCTTAAATAGCAGCCAGTTACTCCCAGCCTTTGCCTGAGCAAGGTATTCTAATCCTTGTGTTCCCGGACCCTGGCTGTCAAGTCCTGTTCCTATTTGTCTGCAGTTCCATCTGTGTTATTTTGCATATCCTGTCCTCTTGCCTTTGGATTCCCTGTTGCCAACCCCTGCCTGTGATCCTGACCTTGCACCTTGCTGCCTGCCTTGACCTCAGTCGGTGACACGACCTTGCACCTCTGCTGCTTGCCTTGACTTCAGCCTTTTACCCTGACCTTACACCTCTGCCACCTGCCTTGATACTCTGCCTGCATCCCAACTATGATTCTAAAAAGGACTCTGTCCCAAGTGAATATATAGCTCTGCAGGTGCGCTTCCTAATCTGAGATGAACACAAAAATATCCCTAGTCTCCATTATCTAACATGGGCATGCTGAAAGTATATATATATATTGTAACAGTGTTTCCCCAACCCTATGAGAGATTCTGCCATTACATAGTGTGGTGCGTGATACCTGTTGGTAACAGGAGGGCTGAGCTGTCCGACAATGGATCAGGTTTCTGGGGTACATTATCCACGTGGTTCTCTAGCAGTGCAGTGCCTCCATCTGCCATACAGTAGGCTCCAGATGAATGGAGACAGTCTCCTACGATAGAAATGGTTATGTCTTCCCCCAGTAAGATCACACACCAGAGGTATATTGAACAGGAACGGTTTATTCTCTCTGTACCAGAACAGTAAAACGTCAGTTGCCTGCCCAATGCAGTGTCTGGATCGGCTACCCAGCTGAAGGATGGTCCCTGGACCTACACTACAAGCCAAGGGCACCCGTAGCAGTCCTAGCTCTTCCCTACCTCTCTATCAGAGGCAGAGGAACAGTACACACTCACTCTCCCCCAAGGGGGAGAGGACCAGAGAAGGCCCAATGTTCAGCCTCTCTACTGTGTGACCTGCCCAAGTGCGAAGAGGTACTACTAAATTTGGGCGGCAATCACCCTACAGCCAGGAGGAGGGCACCAGGTCTGATCCAGGATTGGATATACTAGGCCTAGCTTACACAGCCTCCCCTGTTAGTCAAGGGCACTGCAGGGAATGGGGAAAACCCATGATTGCTACTGGCAGCCTGCTCTTACCAGTGCTTACTGCCAGTGAGGGCAAACCGGTAGCCATAGATGGCATGGCAGCAATATAAATATATATATATATATATATATATATATATATATATATATATATATATATATATATATATATATATATATATTTTTTTTTATTTTATTTATAAAATGTTTTACCAGGAAGTAATATATTGAGAGTTACCTCTCGTTTTCAAATATGTCCTGGACATAGTTAATATGACAAATAATACATGGTTACAAATACAGTTACATAAATGAACAGGGTATACATTATATACAATACATTGCATGCACAGTTAAAGATAATATATATTATAGGCGTATGTAACAGTTACAGACCAGATTAAAATGTGAGACAGCTTTAGTTTTGAAAGAACTTAAACTGGTGGTGGATACATATACACCATATATATATATATGTAGCCCTGTGTAATTTTGGGGTTACATGCCTCTCTCCTCCTGTGCAATAATCCCTGTTAAAAGGGCAGGTTTGCCAGGAGTAATCATGAGGTTTGCCTCATCCCCTGTGATGAATATTGTGTAATGAAGGAAGTGACATCATGCTCTGTGTCCAATTACAGTGACACAGGGGTGGTGCCTACTGGAGCTATATAGTATGCAACTCTGCCTGAATTTAGTGTGAGTGAGTGTCTCATCCCACCTGAATGAGACTGTCTGACCCAACACACTGCCAGGGCTCTGGCAAGGATTGTGGCTCTCCCCTAGGGGAGAGGTGGGCAGACTATTCCCCTTACTCTATTAGAGAGTAAAGGAAGAGCAAGGACAGCTTCTAGGGCCCTGACTAGGAGTGGTGTCCAGGGACTTCCTTAAGGTGGGCAACCTTTATAATGAGCGGCTAGAGACCGGCCGCAATGATGGGCAGTCTGCCACTAAAGATGTTCATAAAGAATGTCCAACATGAAAGAACCTTCTTGCCTGAGTGGAGTCATTCAGGGAGAAGCTGCACCCAGAGGTTCTCTTTCAGAGACTCCTCCCTGCTGTCGTGGGGACCTGGAAGAGATGGAGGTGCTGTACCAGAAGTGAGTAGCTCTCAGCATTACCTCATGAGCCAGTCCTGATGTATTTCCCTATATCACCGCGGAAGACTCAGGAGTTCTGTAAGCCAGCAGGTGCACCACACTATAGTACATGTACATGGGGCAGTTTCCTCACGTAAGGGGCCAATGTGAGATTGAGGGGGTGGGGGGAAACACTGTTATATTTTTGGAGGTGCTGCTGAGATGCATCAGGACAGGGTTTTAGCTAGGTGAACTTATGTAGGAAAGGAACATGTATGCTACCAGGAAAGTGCTGCGGAGAGAAGGGAGCCTAGGGGTAGTCAGGGGTAGAATGTCTGCTCGCAAAGCACACCCTAGATGCCCCTGTATGGTGTGAAGTAGATCTGGAGACAGGGCTATTGCTGTTCTAGTCACCTTGAGGCAGCTAGTCGTAGGATGCCTAAGGGGGGTAGCCTGGTTAACGTGGGTCAGGAACTCCTGGGAGGTTCTGCGCTAGGTGTAGCCAACAGTAGGTGACTCCCTAAGTTCTGTATTTAGAAGCCCAGAGTACTTCTAGCCAGTAACCAGACTACTAACCACAGAGCACGTATACTGGACTGATATCATGTACAGCATACACAAGAAAGATTTAGCCTAGCCTGAGGTAGTGCAACACAACTGAGTAAGACACACTTACGATACATGTAGATGTGCACTGGCATACTTTATTGCATCAAACTGGCGACTGCCCAGCATAGGAGCACCATGTGCGATTGCAGAGAAAAAGTAAAGATGGCGACAAGTGATGAGGTTCCGCGCGAGGCGGAGAGCCCGAAATGGCGATTCGCGCCAGAGATGGGAAGCGCACGTGCTGTGTGAACAGTGGAGGAACCGTGTGCAGAGACGCCTATATATGAGTAGGCTATGGAGCGGTGCGAAAGCAGAGGCCGCGCCTTTATTGTCCTGCCTGAATTCCCGGGGTGCAACCCAGGAGGATAGCTGTGAGGACATTGCAATTATGTGTGAGAAGGCGGATGGAGTATCTGATTGCCAGATGGTGATTACTACTCAAGTCACAACTGCTGTTAGTCGGGATTGCAGAGCGATCCAAAATGGCGGCTCCCGCTTCCCTGGGAGACCGCGTGGGCTGTGTGCAGAAAATGATTTTGCAGGAACTTGGCCGAGAGTGGCACGAAAAAGAGAACCCCACCTTGATCAGGGAAGTGGCGCGAAAGCGAAAGCCGTGGCCGCGCCCTCCTGCGATGTGACAGGCTCAGAGCCGATTCTGGGTCATGACGTGAAGCTGTGGGACCCTCCTCTAATCTCCACCAGATGGAGGGGTCCCTGCATCTGCCAATGGAAGTCTGAACTGACTGAGGGAGGAGCTGGATGTGCGCTTCCTGTCCCTCAGTTGCGAAGACCTGGTGAGCAAGAGAGACTGTTGTGCCGTGTGTCTCCTTTAACCAGTGCAACTAATAGCCGTGCCATGGCGGACTTTGACATACACCCCTACCAACTTCCAGGAGGCTTCCTGGTAGTGAAGATGGGTGATCGAGAGATTCTACGGTGTCTATGTATGCAGTGTAAACTACCGGGCGGAGAAGCCAGTACGACGGCGAGATGCCCTCAATGCGGCATCCACTACTTGTGGGCCGTGGAGCCATTCGTGCCTGGGCACGCGGAGGCGGGAGGAGATACAGCCATGCTGACGGCTGGGGCCTTGCCAAAAATCAAGAAAGAGGAGGTCGATCCCGGAGAATGGGGATCTCTACTAATGATGGTGCCCAAGAAGGATGGCGCTGAGGCCTGCAACCGCAGTGAGAACCTGGAAACTCGCTGTCGGTCCCCTGCGGAGGTACCCTTACCATCCTCGGCATCCGCCTCTTCGGACGGTGAGAACGGAAGCCATGCATCGGTGGTGATGCGCCTACCGGCGGGCCACTACAGCAGTGCTGAAAAGAAGGAAGAGTTACTTACCAGTGACCTCGAGCTGTTGAGTATAGAAATTCCCGACAGCACGCGCTGGTGCGGCTGGAGCAGCGGAAGAGTCCCACGGCCGTGGCGACTCCCAGCATGTCGGAGGAAGAGGATCCCATCGCAAGCCAGCGGAGTGGTGAGATACCCTCTTACCTCCCACAGGCTCCGATGGAGGCGGCCGAAGAGAAAGGCCCGACCAAGGCCCAAGTGGAGCTGAGGGGAGACGTCGAATATCAGGCGATGGACGTCGAGATGGAGGAGGAAGTTCAGGTGGGGGACCCCACACAAAATGGCGCGCCCTCACGAGAGAATTATGACGTCACTTCTGGTAGCCACAGCGAAGCCAACCGGGAGCATCCGTCATCGTAGCTGATCAGTACCAGTCTGTCCCAGGAAGAAATGGACAGTTATCGGCAAGCGGAGAAGAATCGGGGCAACAAGAAGAGTGGTGAGCCTGCTCTGCCCAAAGTCATCACGGGTCGTGGCATAGCCAAGTTGTTAATTATGCTGCTGCAACGTAAGAACACTTCCCCATTCCCTCTGCCCAAGGCCACTGCCCCTATCCCTGCCCCTGTCACGTCTCCCTCGGGGTCCCGCTCGAGCCAAGGGTGGTCTGGGGAGCCACGGGACACGTCGGAGGAACGACCTGGGTCGGCCATGGACTGGGGGGACTGTTTTACGTCTGATGAGGGGTCGGGGAGGGAAGTAGTACCTGCTGTGACACCCCCGAAAATGAATCCCACAAATTATACCCATATTGTAAGGGGAAGGCCAAAACGTTATGGGACTGCCACCCGTTCAAATACTACATCTGGTGTCTCATCTGGTGGAGAGACTGAAGAGTCTGAGACTGCGTTAGCAGTAAAGAAGCAGTCTTCAGAGCATAGCACCAAGTGGTGGGCTCCGTTGTATGAGGGGTATTCTGAGTGGTTGGACCGCACCAGATTCATCTTAATGCAAGGAGATGTAGTTGATCACTGGTGGAATGTGGGTGAATACTCGGCTGAGGAAAGCCACGGGGAGTTAGTGAGGAGGTGGGATGAAATCCAGAAGGGAATAGTCATTCCAAAGGGGTCCTCTTTATTGTATGATCTCATTGCCCCTGAAGAACCACTGTCATGGGCACTGCCAGGCAAAGCAGGGAATAAGAGGCTGGTGAGGATAAGCAGGGCTGAGAGGGCCATAGTAACGAGATATAAGAAATCTCATGGATTGGAGTATCCTTATGTTCCCGAGCCTCTAATGCAGGAGATAGAGGACAATCGGGGTACCTGGTTAAGGGAAGCAGTGGAGGACTACCTCAAGTCAAAGTCTAGTTACTCTGAACACCGAACAGAGGCTAGGATATGTTATCTGATGCGGGTTTGGAGTGTCGGCAGAAAATAGAGTATAGACCAGAAAATGGGCCGCCTAGATCATACTGTATTACAATTATTGATCACAATGGATGAGAGGTAAAGAAGCCTGACCCCAGACATTACTATTGAAGTTTGGATTCTCCTATGGAGTAATCCTAATAGTACACTATCTGTGGTAATATGATGGTTCTGAATACAGTAATGCGGTTATGGTGTTTAGGCATTATGTTGAATTATGTATGGTGTGTGCCAATGTATTTGTTGTTTCCTGTATGTTTTGCAGTTTCCTGTATGTTTTGCAGTTGCCTGTTTGAAGGAAGGCCCCGCAAATTTAGGACCAAGTGGGGACCATTGGATCCATAGAGGGAGATTGTAGCCCTGTGTAATTTTGGGGTTACATGCCTCTCTCCTCCTGTGCAATAATCCCTGTTAAAAGGGCAGGTTTGCCAGGAGTAATCATGAGGTTTGCCCTCATCCCCTGTGATGTGTATTGTGTAATGAAGGAAGTGACATCATGCTCTGTGTCCAATTACAGTGACACAGGGGTGGTGCCTACTGGAGCTATATAGTATGCAACACTGCCTGAATTTAGTGTGTGTGAGTGTCTCATCCCACCTGAATGAGACTGTCTGACCCAACACACTGCCAGGGCTCTGGCAGGGATTGTGGCCCTCCCCTAGGGGAGAGGTGGGAAGACTATTCCCCTTACTCTATTAGAAAATAAGGGAAGAGCAAGGACAGCTTCTAGGGCCCTGACTAGGAGTGGTGTCCAGGGACTTCCTTGAGGTGGGCAACCTTTATGATGAGCGGCTAGAGACCGGCCGCAATGATGCGCAGTCTGCCACTAAAGATGTTAATAAAGAATGTCCAACATGAAAGAACCTTGTTGTTTGAGAGTGGAGTCATTCAGGGAGAAGCTGCACCCAGAGGTTCTCTTTAAGAGACTCCTCCCTGCTGTCGTGGGGACCTGGAAGAGGTGGAGGCGCTGTACCAGAAGTGAGTAGTTCTCAGCATTACCTCACGAGCCAGTCCTGATGTATTTCCCCATATCACTGCGGAAGACTCAGGAGTTCTGTAAGCCAGCAGGTGCACCACACTATAGTACATGGGGCAGTTTCCACACGTATGGGGCCAATGTGAGATTGGGGGGGGGGGAAACACAGTTACAAATATATATATACACACACTATCTGTTAATACACTTTAGTTCCCCAAAACAATACTGTATGTTGGATAAATTCAGAAAATAGAAGCCTTCTGCAAAATATGCAGTATTCTGTTTTCTAGAATATTACAGCAAAAATATGCTTTTTTTTGTAAAATGAGCACAAGGTGTGTTTCTTTAAATGTGTTCTAAGACTTGTAAATGTTTCTTCTGAGCTAGTTTACACATAAAGCTTAGTCTGCAGACTCGGTAATAGGCATCTGAGAGCTGCATTAGCAAGGAAACATTTTTGTAATGAAGAAAGGTGGTTTGTGCAAAGATTGAACACTAATGGCTGGGATCCATCTGTGTTAAACTAATAAGAATGGGACAGCAGCAGGGGTGGGAAAGCAGCAATTGTGATGAATTGCATGCCACATCTTTATCTTTTGAGCTCTTCATCTGATTATTCTACATATTTAGCTTATTCCACATTTCTATCTACAAAAATTAAAAGTAGAGAAGATGTTACCCTCAGACTTTTGAGTTGGTTTGATGAAAAGAGAAGCCGCCAGCTCAATTATGGTTGTTCCCCCTAGCAGGCCATGTAGTAGGATGGGAAAAAGAGTGGTGGGGTTTGGTCTGTATTCAACAAATTAAAAACTAATTGTTACTTACTGTAATCACTTATTCGCTTGTCCAATCCATGTTTCAGAGCGACGAAGGTTATCCATAGTAATTAAACAGATTGCGTTTGTTATTAGTGGTTCACAGATTATTTTGCCTCTATGGAGAGTATTTGCAGCACGTATCCGTGGGAGTACAGTAGGTAACCCTTTTGTGTCTAATATTCTTAAGTATTTTTTATTTTATTTTCTCCCCTCCCTCAATAGCAGGGTTAAAAGGGTTTCACTATGATGAATGCAAACTGCAGCAGTGTGTAACACAAATGAAAAACAATATTTATTTATAAAAATGTTTGACCAGGAAGTAATACATTGAGAGTTACCTCTCGTTTTCAAGTATGTCCTGGGCACCGAGATTTAATGACAGATACATGGTTACGTTACAGTGGTAAGGTAATGCATTACATTTACAGACATTTCATGGACAGAGATAATATATGATTATGGGCGTATGTAACAGCTATGGACGAGGTTAGAATGGTGTTAGAAGAGGGAGGATAGGCCTGCAATGTGTTGCATTAGAAGAGGCCATGCCACAAGAAGTTAACAATCTCTAAGTGAAGGGTAAGGCTGCGTCCATAGAGATGGGAGCAGTGCTGAACCGCGCTGACGCTGAAGCCTGTGCGATTTCATGCACATGCAGGCGAGCCAGCGGGCGCGATCGGGAGGCGGGGGGAGGCTGAGGGAGGTGGGGCAGTGACATCGCTGGGCCAATCGCTCGCGACGCACCAACGTCAACGTCACGGCGCCAACGTCACGGCGCCGTGACGTTGACGCTGCTTCGCGCTGATTGGATGTTTTCAGCCGACAGCGCGCTGAAAAATAGCTTGGCTGTCAGCTGAAAAATCCAACTCCTCGGCACGCCTGCGGACGCTCGTGTGAGTCCCCTCTAAAGACATCCCCATTGAGGATGCTGGGGCTCAGCGCGGAGTGTTGAAACATAGGGTACAAGGGATGAGAGGGTTGGTGTGTATCAGATTGTAACAGAGCAGCTGGAACATTAACAAACATGAGCAAATGAAAATTATACACCCTTGTGGTGATTCCATTTTCCATAATAAAAGGTGCTGTTTGTGTAGTGTAATTATCTTGATTGTTGAGGAAAAGTCTGTTAATCAAAGTTTGTAGGAACAGAATGTTGCATACAGTAGATCCCAAATGTTAAAATAAAATTATTGTGTGTGTAACACCCTTTCCCTACTCCTACGGGAAACTGTAGGCGTTATGCGCTACGGTTCTAGTTGTTGGCTTACAGGGACTAAGCCTCCGATAGTGGGGAGCCTAAGGTGAATGGGTGCAGCGCCTCCACCTGTGAGGATCCCAGCGTTAGCGGGATAGCTCCTCACGGGAACCGGTATACCTATACGGTATACCCCAGAAATCACACTCACACAGGTTATACAATAGGTCTTTACTGTAATCCCACAGTATAGAAAGGAGAACAATATGCAACACAGCAATCCGATAACAATACAATAACAATAACAGTACAATAATAAGGGTGCTATTTCCCCCCGATACTTAGGGAACCCTGGGCACCGGTAACCCTGTGTCCATCAGAGCCTCCCTTGTCCCAAGTATATATCTGACGGCAGCGCTACCCTCGTGTATTGTTGGTGCACTCCACCTTCCTGGTACAGGCCTAACCAGGAGATGCTTCCAGGATTGGGGGTGGTCAGGTGCCATGCCACGGGGTCTCCGACACCAATCTTATATTGCCTCACGTCCAGGCCGGGCACATGGTGCTGTCTCCAGCAGGAGTAGCTTAGAGCACAGTCTGGTGTCCTGCAGAGGATTTCTTGATCTGCAGGCCCTCCTTTTCCAATGGCGCCAAACAAAACATGGCCACCGCCACGCTACACACAGTCCCTGATACACGTGGCGCCAACCGCAAGATGGCCACTGCAACTTCCCCCGATCCTCCCGAGCCACGGATCCGGCTCCCTACAGAGGTAAGGGAAGTGCCCTGATACACTCTCCCCCAGTAGAGACCCCATGAGCCCCCATGAGAAAACATGTAGCCTGCACAGTAACATAATGGAAAATACATTGCATATACTACATAACCATATGCACAACTTATATACACAGTTTTCCAGTTTAATGGCATGAAACACCTCTGTCAATACTGACATAATCGAGGCGAACTTGGCCCTAGATGTCTGTGACACTCATAGCGGGGCTCCCCTATGGAGTCATACTCTATTCTAATTGGTGGCAGCGTGACTCTTTGACTGCTCCGCCCCTCGGTCACTGGCCTGTCCGATGACCCTGAGAGTTCTTCGGCATCTCCTGAGTTCCAGTGGCTTGAGGCCATGGCCCTCTCATTGAGTGAATGCCATTGTTACCCATTGGGGTGAATATCAGATTCTCAGGGTTTAGGGGCTGGGCAGTAGCACCCGACAGCGTAGGCAGGGGAATGCTGGGACCGGCGGTAGGCTCTTCTTCATCTTCCGCTGGCATATCTGAGGAAGACTCATCGATTTGAGAAATGGGCAGCAGATGGTTCCTATGCCAAACTTTTAACCGGCCTTCTGAGTCCTTTATTTTGTTCACAGGAATCCCAGGTAGCTGGGAATCCACCTCGAAAGGGTTATCTCGCCATCAGTCAGTCAACTTGTGTTTCCCTGGCACTCTTTGATAAAGCACGGTTAGCCGTGTGAAACCATAAGGGGGTTACTCTTGCTGTTCTTATGTGCCATTAAAACTTTTTGTACGAATAGAGAGCAGTCTGGTTCACATTTTTTCCCAAGGCAGCTGCACCGCCTCATTACTCCATTAATAATAATAATAGCATGTTCTTGTATAGCGCTGCTAGTTTTACATACTGTAGCGCTTTACAGAGACATTTTGCAGGCACAGGTCCCCTCTCGTCTCACGTTTAGCCCACACATGCGGTGCTGTCTCCAGCCGGAGTGGCTCTCACAGTACAGTCTGGTGTCCTGCTCTGCGCAGGTGACTTACTACTGGGTAATCCCTATGCTGTGGGTGATCCCTCACACACTCAGCTAGTGTGAGGGGCTACCTGGGGCCTTTAGGGGAAGGTCTGGCCTAGTCCAGGAAGCTGACTGCTCCCTGGACACTACATCCTCCTTCCACGGCTCCCTTCACACTGGCCTCGCTGCCTCCATTTCTGCGGAGGATTTCCTGGTCTGCAGGCCCTCCCTTTCTGGCGGTGCCAACCCAACATGGCCGCCACGCTGCACACAGTCCCTGGCACACACGTGGCGCCAACCACAAGATGGCCACCACAACTTCCCCCCGATCCTCCCGAGCCACGGAACCGGCACCCTACGGAGATAAGGGAAGTGCCCTGCTAAATGTGAAAGACAGAAAAGTAATGCAATCATTTTTTATTTTTCTTCATGGGAATGATCAAGTTTCTGGGAAATTCAGAAGAAAAACGGCTTTTGCAATGAATTTTGCATGTTTTAACCGCCACAGATTCAATATAATTTTCCACCTTATCAAGCTATTTCCTGCGAAATTACAGTATATTAAATTGATAAAGCTCAACCAACCTCTACAGTTTTGCAACTAATAAGAAAAGAAATCTGAAATATGTTTCAGAAGAAAACCAATTCCCCATTCCAGCCCATCTGGTAAATGGAAAATTGCAATGATCTCCGTAGAAAATAAGAGAAGACAAACCATATCTGTGTTACTGTTTCCGGTACCATGCCAACACGTGAGATGCCACATGCAAGGACACTGTGTACCACGGCCCAGCCGCAGGAAGCTGCTGGACGGCAACGAAAGGTCACCCCGTGGTTAGATGGTTTTTGTTCTTTTCATGTGCATGTCTGTATATGACCACCAGATGGCACTGTGAATATCTTTAGTGACCATACGTTCCAAGGAATGCGTAGCGGCTTTACGTACTGCACATACCGGCACACTGGCAGAGCGGCGTACATGTCACGGGTGGTTTTAACAGTTTTTTTGTGCCTATGCGTGTCAGCATACAATAAAAAATGGGATTTTCTGACAATTGTAATCATTATGCACCAACACATCCTTGGCCATCCAAATTCTCAAAATGAAGACCGCAGAAACATTTCTGTGGATCACTATTACTGTGCCTGTGTGTTTGTGTGGGGGAGATATATGATCAATTAATCAACATTGATTAGGGAACACGTTGCTTTATTGACACAGGAGCAGACATTGCCTAATAATGTTGACACCTAATGAATGGTCCACACGGGAGACATCGCACTCTCCCCTGTTCGTTCAAATAAATGAAAGTTGCTGCATTAATAGTACAGTGATTGAAGCTGTACTTTGTATCTCCTATTGAGGATTTCTGTTGCTACTAATGCTTTTGTCTAATAATGTTTGCAGTTAGTAGGGTGTTTGGGCAAACAAAGATAGATAACAAATGGGTAATAATCGCCAACAAGACGGTTTTATTTGAATAAGAAATATTTAGGAGGGGGGCTTGCGGTAGTTTTTATTTAGGAAGTAGTGTGTATCTACTTTATTTCATGTGTTTCTAAGCCTTTATTAAACTGTATGTGCTCATTATAAACGTTACTTGTACTGTGAATATTTCCTTTCCATCACTCTCTACACCAACCCACCCTTCAGAAGACTCCTATACAGTACCGTACTTGATTATAAACATATCATACAAATTTAATACAGTTTTTATTTATTTGTACAAAATGTAAAAGTGTACATCTTCACCCCACTCTTTATTAGCCCTCCCTCTCAACCCCCTTAACTACCCGCTACCCACTATTCTCTTAACCGACGAAACTACAGTACCTTGTCCACGCTATCCCCTTACCCCCCGCCCATAATTACTCCCTCCTATCCCCAATCCCCCACCCCAAAATGCAAATCCCCCCCACGCCCACAGCTGCATTTTTTCCTTACTGTTTTCCATGAATGACTTATCACCAATGGGGGAAATGAGTAAAGCTCTGTGTTACTTACTATACATTAACTGTATAGATGTGCTTAATGTTTGTTATACTGTATGCTCTAGTATAGTACTTTATGTGTGTACTTTTGTGTACACCAGGGGTTCTCAATTCCACTAATCAAGACCCCAAACAGGTCACATTTTAAGGATATCCCTGCTTCAGCACAGGTGGCTCAGTCATCATGAACCAGGGTAAAAGTGCAGTGGCACGAAAGAAGCCGCTAAAAGGTCTTGCACCAACACCTCCACACCCCGACTGGTATTGGTTGTCAAAGAAAAGGGACCTCGGACATGGGCATCCCTTCTAGAGGACGCCACCCCTGACTCGGGGCTCACTTCGTAATACTCTACGCACAGTGTAGCCCCCAAAATCCTCTGTTGCGGGTGAAATATCTCATAGATCATGTCCATATAGACCTGCTCCGCACTTGCCGGAGCATTGTCCATCAACATTTGCAGCCGATGAACCAATGGATAGGAGCTCGGCCCTCCGTCCGGATGGGGAGTGGACATAGGCTGGTCCTAGACCTCCCGCACTGGTCGAAGGTAGGTCACATCACATCTTTCGCAATGGGACGTGACCTCCAGCCCTCCTCCGGGTCGATAGCACCGCGGGCACAGGAGCTGTAGAGAGTCTTGGCCATGAAGAGATATACACAAGAGTCCTCCAGGCAGCTCGAATAACTGGGCCGGGATGTCAGCCATTTGGAATTTGGAGATAGTCCGGCACTGATTAGACAACGATCTTGCCTGGGTAGTTACCACGTGGAGGAGATTTCCGTTTTTGTCCCCAGTATGATCTATGCTTTTTAATATGTAGTTTAATAAACTTTTTTTATTTTTTCACTTACCCGGTGAGTTGTTGACGCTTTTTTCCGTGGTCCGCTGCTTCATTGTATCCTGTTATCTGATTGGAGTGACGCGCAGCAGCTCTGCAGGCTTCGCTACACCAGATTTACATAGCCAGGTTGCACGGAGACGGTGCTTCACACAGGGACGCCATACTCCTCATTGTGACTTCAGAGACTGAGGAGGAACTTCTATATGGAACGGGGACTGAGAGGTAAATCATTTCTCCTCCGAAGTGCATAACCCTACCAGTCATTCTACATGAGCTTCAAGGCTCATTCCTTTTAAACACTCTGCTAGTCTCTATCTCCAGACATCAACCCTTTGGCATATCCCTATTACTCTATACACCTGCATTTCTGCATTTCTATCTCTGCTGATACTGTACAGTAGTACCCAGAATATACTAGTTCCAGTATTTTTCTAGTTCCAGTATTTTTGTACATTTCCTTGAGCTACGAGTGGCTGTATCTGCTCACCTAGTTACTATGTGTGTCTGCTGGGTGTGATAGCTGCATCAGGCTACGCCCCACGTGGCCACCGCTAGATCTTCATCTCCTCCCCTGATGGATCCAGGAGTCTCAGGCATTGTAAAAGGGGCGCGGCCAGGGCTTTCGCACCAAGCCACACATACTCTGCAAAATCAGAGCTTGGTTTTTGCAAACTCTGCACGCGTTCTCCTGATTTTGGCGGAAACCGCTCTTCGACTTCAGTGCATGTTTGGAGTTCCATTTTGGGGGTGCTATTTTGCATGCAGCCACACCGGCTGGTCATACTCTGCATGCACTGTTCACCTCCTCCTCGGCAGGTGGGTAGTCCCAGATTGGGGGTGCTATATTGCAAGCCATCCACACATTTGAGCACACTACCTCCCCTGCCATTCTAGGACATACAGTAGTAGTTGAGCACACGCCTGCAGTCCCAAATTTGGGGTGCTGTCTTTCAAGCGATCTACACTGTGGGCATACTACAGCGTGTCCTCGGCTGAAACCATGGGTTTCACGCACATCTCAGCCCTTGAACATGTAACAATTTGACAGCGCCCAACACAGGTAATCCCAATTGGGGGTACTGTCTTTCAAGCGGTCCACACCAGAGGCATATTACCCATGTACACTCGACTGATACCATGGGTTTCAAGCACATCTCAGCCATAGAACAAGAAGGGACGTGGCCCGGATACGGTTGGTTTCAGGCACCTCTCAGTTCATGCAAAAGTCCCTGTCAAGGTAACAAAACAGCCCTGATACAGTGAGTGCCCCCATTCACTAATTAGTTCGGCAGTGGTGAGCTTGCACTCATGATCTGCATGCTTCTCCGTAGGGAGCACCGCAGCTTGCAAGCAGTGGGGATAATTGGCACAGATACAGCAGCTGGCCTCCGCTTCGCTTTCCGCATTACCCCCTTCCTTTTTGGCTGTTCCCCTTTGCCCAAAAATATCAGCAGCGCCTCCAAATGTAACACCTTTCCTCCCCGAAGAGGAGATTTGGCTGTTATGGGTGTACATTGGTGCTGTATTGGCTCACCTGTTGTATATCAGGAAGCCTGAGTCTCTGCGTTGGTATGGGGAAGGTCAAGGGAACGACTTCTGATCCGCTTGGTGCAGCGCCTCCATCTTATAGGGCTCTGCCAGGGGCAGAGTGACCCCATAGGAAGCCCTTTCCAGTAAGTCAGACAGGAGACATGAAACTTAGTACTATTTATTAGCAGACCTGCTGATTCCATCTCCCACGCAAGAGAGGTACTCTATGACACCCTGCTGATGATCATCTTCCCTCACATCTTGCTGTTGCTTTGTCCCTGACTAGGCCTCCCAAAGGCTTGAGGCCCTTGGGGCTAGTCGTCACCCCCTTACCCCCTGATGAGGTGAGGCAGAACCACCTCACTCAATATGGAGTTGGCTACATCCTGGAGCACACACTTCAATTTGGGAAGGAAGCATCTTATATAGCTGGGGGAGGGTTATTGAGTCTGCCCCAAACCTGGGCAGGTCTGAGGGTTGAACAGGCATCGCCCCACGGTTCTGACACCAATAAACACCCCCCCAGACATGATACTTCCAACTGCCACTAGCCTGCATCTAGCTATGGCTACAATTAGATACAATTAATAGTGTGCTGTCGGACTCTCATGTTGGCCCATGAGGAAGGATTTAACCCTAATACTGCCTGCACTTACAAGGACTTATGTGCCAGGGCCGGGAAACCCATAGCCAGGGTCACTAGGCTACACTTACATACTGTAGGTGTGCTCAAACTCATTCCATGAGTTAAAAATAGGCAATTTTTTAAGCATATCCCTGCGTCAACACAGGTGGCTCATTTGAAATGACGGAGTCCCTTAGTGAGCCACCTGTGCTGCTGTAGGGATAGTCTTAAACCCTGGCCTTTTGTTAACTGTGGAGGACCGAGTTTGAGCACCACTGCCGCTTATAACCTGACCTGTTAGTACTGCAAGCCCTTGAGGATTGAGTTTGAGAAACCGTGATTTATCTGTAAAACTGAGAGTTGCAATCATGTATAAAAACAAAAGCAAAAAAAAGAGCAATAGTTCAAATAAACGTAATTTTTATTTAATTACTTTGTGTCATCACTATCAGGTTGCTAAAATCCTTGCCTTCGCAGGGAGAAGGGGGTCTGAAGAGGGCGCCAGAGCCCGGAGGGTGGTCGCCTGTGCCATAATCATGTAACAAAAGGTTTCAGTACTGTACATACCACGATGGCATCTTTAAACAAAGAAACTGGGGGCACAGGGTTCAGCACATTGCATTCCCTGTACTTGCATTACAAGAAAATGGAAAACATTTCATTTTTTCGTGACAATTACAACTGACTCTACAATAATTTTCTGTACATTGAATTATTACTAATGCATCGCTGCTGCAAACCTGCTTCTTTCAATAACCACCGGTAACACATTTTTGATCTTGTTGATACAGCATGTTTCTACATTTAGACATTCGTTCCTGTATTTTTGTATCCCCTTGACTAGTTCATCTTGGTTACTCGGTTACAGTGCATACTTGCACTGATGGTGCTTTAGTGAATGCAAGGCCAATTCGATGGGGTTCAAATCAGAGGATCGATAAGTATAGAAACAAATACCATACCTGGCAATACAATGAAGATGCCACACTGTTACAGCAGATTGGAAAAGGGACAGGGTCACTCATTAATAAAGCGCCATCGGCGGGAAACGCGCCTGAGGATCTTTTTCTCTTTATTGTAGTTGGCGTTATGCCTAATAAAATGTTTTGATTTTAACTTGCCAAATTTATCCTGCAGTGCTCAGCTCTCTCTTTCTTCATCTTACCTACTCCACAGGACTGAAGCACGCAACTGGAACATCGATGGGTGAATATACCCATTGACTGCTTTCCGTTCAGCCAGTGTGGTGGCGACCTACAGACCTTACGATCCAGAGCCACGGGAAGGACCTGCCGGTTCTGCAGGGGGATTTTGAGGACGCGATACCCACCAGGGGACAACACGGGTTTTTGATATAGTTCTCACTTTATAGTGCGCTATGTGAATCTTACATGGCTTATGGTTTTTATTGATCCACACAATATTGGGCTAATTACATGTATTTCAAGTTGCATTCTTTGCTCATCATGGACTGTTACACTACATCTTTATCATCCTGATTTTTCATTATCAATGTATTCAATTCATCAGAGCCAGTGAACAGGGTAACGTTTCAGAGCCAAATGCCCTTCCCTCAGACCAAACACCTTGGCCCTGAAATGTAACCTTGTTCACTGGCTCTGATGAATTGAATACATCTAGAAGATTTTTACTCTACTCTAGTCTTTTGTGTGCTCCTTCTAATCCTTGTTCACTACCATTTCATGGATCCAGCTTTGGGACGCCGGGATCAACAGAAGGTGAGCACCAAAAGGGAATACTCTCTAATTCATTTTTTATTAACAGTGGTGTGCCACTTGTACCTATCCTTTCCTTAATGGGAATATGGTGCAATGTTCATACATATCACTTGGCATGTGCAGAAACAAACTGGACAGTACAGTATTTTACATCACACGTCCAAAGGTTCAGTCCAAATCACAACTCATTAGTCTGGTGCTGGACTCATGTGGAAATATCATGCTTGTGATGCAGAATAATTGTAACCTCTGCAGTAGATCATTCATCTATTTCCAGGCTGATGTCATCCGCCATCTGAATAGCTTCACTGTGAAAAGACAAAATTAGAAGGACAAAAAAGAGTATATAGGCATAATGTACAGTACATACTGTATGAAAAGTACATGCGAGGAGCAACAATGCTCTGTATACAGTAGTGTACTTACTGTACTTGGTTCTGACACTGCTGGACATCCTAGGAACCTTTGCCTTCCCATGAGCATGATATCTAATGCAACATAGTGTCACCTGGATGCCCCCTTGTCTCAGCCATTGTTATACTATGTTCTCACAGTTCTGAATCCCTTTTTGTACATGTACATTATTTTAGTACTACAGTATTTTCATTGTTAATATTTTTTGTCATAGTTGCTATCCGAATGTACTATTTAGTATTCAATGCGGCTTCATAATGCAGGTTTATACCACTGTAAGTGTGCTGTAGTAGTAAAGCTAGAGTCTTACTGTACTTTTGGCACCTTGTCACAATAGACATCCAATCACCAGCCCTACCTTACATTTACACCTTGTATTGCTGGCCCAGCCAATGGGAAGTGACCAACTTTTGACAACTTAACAAAATAGAGGTCCAATCAAAGTTCGACTCAATAGCACTGACATTACCACATCACCTATTTATAAAAGGCACACATGACAAAGTGATGGTGCAAATAGAAAGGCGCTAAACACTAAAAGATGTCACTAACTATAAAGTGACTGTAAGTGAAACACAAATATTGGTGAATTTAAGTGCAAATAAATGTGCAAAAACAAATGTGATATAATAAAGGTTGTGACTCCCTGCTCAAACCCTCTGGTAGGGCTTGTCTTCACTCGTCCCCAAATGTAGAAACTTTTTCTCTCACAATCGAGGGGGAGCATAAAGGGAGAAAAAACAACAATACACAATGATCTACTGTAAGTGTCGATGATATTGATATGTGAATGATTTCAGATATTATCTTGGCTTTCTGTATAGCCTACTCACAAGATTTACGTGGTATTAGGGCAACATCAGTATATGTATTCCTCTAGAGTCAGGTAGGATGTGCTTCAGCTCAAAATTCGGCGAGGAGAGGTGATGCAAAGAGAAGAAATGTATCCATAGCGCAGATCAATATGGTAAAAGGTAAATATTTATGTAAAATCTCAAAAAATGCGCACTTAAAATATATCAAATTAAAAACAGCATGTATCACTAATGTGAAAGCAAGAGAGATCACCCAATGCCGTGGCTCACAACACCGCCTCCGTTTGTATTTAATGGACGCTCCGTGTGTAGTTGTTTGCCACCCGATCACTTGCAGGGCTCAGCTCCGTTGCGGTCTCCAAGATGGTACGTCCCTCTCCACCTCTCAATGGTAGTCTGGGCAGTCCCACTCTATATATGTGTATAAAAGGCACACAGACATTGGAGTGGCATACAAACAGATAGAAAAAGCTGATGTAGATCAGAACTCTTCTGCTGCATCACTCCTCCATATTTTGGTTCAGCGATGGATCAATCCCTCTTCTATGGCTGCAAGAAGCTTCTCAAGACGGTAACATTTACAGCACTAAGGACCCTAAGAAGGCGCAGCACCCTTGCCGATAATACCAGAGGACCGGTGGCCCCAAAAGCAGTCATGCAAAGAAGTGGGCAAATAAAACATGGTGGAAGCATCCCAAACTGTAAAGGGCAAGACTATAGGACCAATATAGAATCAAGCAAGAACCATAGCAATTGAACATCACTGGAAAGCTGTTTCTGCACCAGGTAAGTACAGCCTAGTAAAACTCCATACAGAAGGTCTAATAAAACTGATTAATAGAGTGTACAATACAGTAGAAAAGTCTTCTCTGCAAACATGGGCATCTATACTTAATGGGCTGTTTTATATATTGCAGATGCAAAGATAAGGTCCATGGAGAACACAAGTAGACCTAACCCAATCGGTCACGAACCCACCACAATATATGCTGGACCCAACTCACCCTACCTACTGTATCATCAACCTGAAGCACATTCGCACCCAGCTCACACCACCTCGGACCCATCACACCTCACTCCAGACCCAGCTCACCCTACTTCAGAACGAGCACACCCCACTCTAGACCCATCTCACCTGATCATGAACCCAGGGCTTGCCACCTTGGACCCAGCATGCCAAAACTGAGAATCAGTGCTCCACCAGAGCTCCAGTCTAACTTTAGCTGGTGCCTTGTTTAAGGATAGCATGGCATTGTCAAGTGTTTTTGTTGTTGGACAATTGTAATACTGGTATACCTTGCAAACTTGTGGCCAGACACGCTACTGATTGTGCATAGGTACCTGAGCAGGACCTAAGACTGGACATAATGGATTGAAAATTGTGAGGTGCATGGATGGTCTCTATTGGCTTATGGATTGACTGTTACAAGACAGATCACAACATGTGGAGAAAGCCTATTCTCCCCCCCCCCCCAAGTTGCCTCCGAGCAGCACCCAGATACTGGGAAGCCCATGTAGCCTGTACATACAGTCGGGCTCAATAAAAATTAAATTGTGTATTTTATGCCCCACAATACGAAGACTGATCTACAGGAAAGTGACATCCTGGAACACTTATCTGTGACTATTTCCCAAAGCACATTTATAGTAACTGAACCACAGAGGCAGAGTGACACATATCCCTGTCCTAGGGATCCAATAACTGGTATCCCTCTTTCCGTCATACTCAAGGAAACGTTGGGACGATATGGTGCCCGCTGCAGAGGACAGCCACATCTATTTGCACAATTGATATTCCAACATCATGTTCCTTTTCATCTTTATGCAGAGTGGGTCCTAAATGTGAACTTTGATGGCTTCCATGGTAAGAAGGCTATACCGAACTATGAGGAGTGCTATTTTAGATGCACTTGGAAGCAGTATAAATACAGTACTGCATAATTCAAGAATGTCAAAGACACTAATGGACTATTATGACATCTGAGAACTGTGGACTGTAATAATCAGTGACTGAAACGGATGAAAACATAACATTTTTAAGAATACAGTTTATTGATTAATTATGTGGGGAGGGGGTACTACTCAGCAGTGATCAAGTGGAGTACTTTGGGCGTGCTCTTTTTTAAAGCAATGTTCTTGATTTCATGCAACGCTCTACTGATGCCATTGTTTTCATCTTTGTTTTGCAGATTTTCCACTTCAACACCTTGTTCATGTAGAAACCACATCCAGTGACACTGTCCATCAGTATTGGATAATTAAGGTAACAGAATCTCTTTCGTTGCAGCTCCTGCATGCATGCACATCAATTTGATGAACACATATGCGTTCCATTCAATATACAGTAGTGTTTAATGAATGCATCTATTTCTTTATTAGCTTACAGATGAAACTGTACAAGAGACAGAGAGGCCATGTTGCTGGAAGAAGATTGCTTTATACAATAACATAAACAACAAAGACTTGTGAAAAATAATACAATCAATATTTTTTGGAAATCTTACACCGATGTACAGTACAATATATGTTACTCTAATTTACTTTAATGAGTATGTCATAATTTGTAAATACTGTGGGGCCAATTCTCGTAGCTCCAGAATTGTGCTTGCCATACCGGTAATTGTGCTTGCCATACCGGTTTATCAGCCAATCCACGTGGGTTGTTCTTTTGTTTGGTTTTGAAGTGGAGTGAACATCATAAATGTTTGATGTCCAATTTGGAGTTGGTATAATTTGTTACCACATGCATTCTTATTAGATTCATGAACATTAATAGATACATATTAACAATTAAGGCTGCAGAAAAAAATCGATCTCAAAATGTGTCCCAAAATATGTGGGTAACCATTGTCTAATTCTCCCAAAATCATTAGCATTACAAATAAGCGACATATTTTCCAGTAAAATATTTCAACGTTAACTAGGAAGACGGTTTCCCCCTTATGTATAAACAGAGCGGGCACCATTTGTATTATGTTGAAAGATGTGGTGTGAAAAATCTTCTAGCATAATATGCAGCCGGCAGCCGGCAGAATAGCAAACGTCACTATATATGTATGCATATACAGAAGATTAAAAGACTTTTACCAGTTACACTATTAAACAAATGTTTTTGATTGGCAATTATGAACATTTGTGTTCCATGTTGGCGCATACATGCAGGGTTTAGTTTATGAAATGAGTGTTTGATGAGGGGATGTCAATATGCAGCTATTTATGATACTGTATATGACTTCTAATGACTACACATTACTATGGTGTATGGAAAGAGTGGCGCAGTGCGTTAATGACTCTACAAATAATGACAGTTCAGCAAAGCCTGGTTCAAATCCCAGTGTGAGCTCCTTGTCACTTTATCTAAACCCAAATAAATAACAACCTTGGTGTTGCAAGTACTTGTGCCTGAAAAGATTATATATACAGCACTGCATACACTGTCAGTGCAACACAAGATATTTCAATTCTTACATTAATTGCTGATACTAATATTATTCATTGATATTAGTAGTAACAGTGGGGATGATAGTTTCTATGTGCTGTTTTGTTGTGTATTGATATTTCTATAGGGGCCAAATTATTTGGACATCATGAGTTCAACTTTAGTGCAAAATGTCTAAAATGAATACAGAATACTTAAGTAATAATTATATATATATATATATATATATATATATATATATATATATATATATACATATATATATATATTTATATATAGTTGCTTCCTGTATATATATATATATATATATATATATATATATATATATATATATATATATATATATATATATATATATATATACACACACAAATATCTTTTTTTTTTAAAAAGCAACTATATTTCAGCACTCATGGGAGTATATATATATAGTAAGCAAGTTCATGTTCTGCAGTCCAGAAATGTCTGCTTTTATGGTTTGCAAAACCGCGTCCATTGAGGCAATCTCACCACCCTGGAGGTGGCATGAAAAAAAAAATGAGTTTTTAGAAGCAGTTTTGATAATTTAGCTACGAGGCTTCCCGTTGTAATAAAATGCGGCTTGGAGGCTTTTTGGACAACTCAATCAGATTGGCAGAGCCGGAGTGAATCTGTGTCTAAAAAAGCCTTTTTTTCCACACGGATTGGAAATGCGAGAAGGACTGAGAGAATAGCAAAGCCAATCCCATCAGAAAGGGCTGTTTAGGCATGGATTAACACAACTCACATTTGGAAGAATAGGCCCCAGTGTCTGTTATCTGAAGTCTCCCAACATTGAAAGTGTATGCGAATAAGGGGTGGGTTACATTACACCAAACAGTACAACATGTGAATTACTGTAGCAGCAGCCTCAAAATACAGTGCCTGTCAGCACCATAAAACACCCATTGGAAGCACGGGACTGCGACATGCCATGACGTCCCGAGGAATTGCACTTGGTTTCACGCGGTCAGGGGAACAGTAAGTCTTACTCCACCTGTATCCAGTCCCACTTTATATCAGGGCAGAGACGTCACAAAGACTGAAGTAGAAGGGTGTGGCTGCACATCATGTGTCTCTGCTAAAATGCCAAGGACCGGGCGGCATTGTAAGTCCTGTAAATGGGAGAACAGAAAGAAGATACCAGTCAATATAAAGACAGCTAAATGACCAGATACTGCCTTTGTTCCTAAATCCCTGTGATTGCTTATTTTTCTGGTATAATGCTCTTTTTATTTGATCTGAGCCTGGTGTCCAGTCTCTTATTACCCCAGTTTAAGAGAAGAAGAGAGCAAAAACAGTGCACTGCCAGGGAGCCAGGTGGTGTAAAAATATAAAGTCTATTTATTCAGCGACACTCAAAAACACCAAAGGGTGAGACAAAAGCTCCTACGCGTTTCGGACCATAGGGGTCCTTTATCAATACTCCAAGATTTTGCTCTCTTCTTCTCTTGCAGGACTACTACTTACAGATTTGCACGCCATTTGGATGGACCATGTAGGTCTGTGAAAGACAGATGGAGTGGGTAAGATTTATTTATGAATTATTTGTGATTTCTATGGATGAGTACCGTTATTAGCACTGTGTTGTCTCCAATGAGGTGTCACTAGAGTGCCCTAGTGCATCAGAGTTTGTCACCTTCAGGAGACGGATGTGTTGGTGACTCACATATCACATCTCTCTAGTATACCCACTCCGTTATTCACTCTGTCCATCAGTCCTGATTTATTATTATGGACATAAATGTTTGAAGTTCCACCAACTTTGGAGCACCCACTACACCCTATACCCCTATGACCCCAGTTTAGTCTGGTGTGGGTTGCTTTTTATTATGTATGTGGTCAGGTTTGGATGTCTGAGTCGAACTCAGGAACTCATTTTCCAATTGGAGAGTAATACGAGCCAGTAAGGTTTTTGCTTGGATTCGCCTCTTTTCATTTGATAAACTGTACCAACTTTCGGGTTTGTGAAAAAACTGCACAGTGCTGGCGTAAAACTGGGCTGAATCAAAGTAAGGTGAAACCAAATCGAACTGTCATCTGCTTACAGCTGAACTTTACTGTACATGCTGTCTCACTGGGGCAAATGTACATTTTGCATCAGCAGTAGTCAAAAGCATGTTGGAAACCCACTGATATGAGGTTGGTGTAGGCATAGAAACTCCTATTCCTCACAGGAATTCTTTCTTCAGAATCAGGTTGTGGCTTTCCAAATCATATCCTGACAAAAATATTATCATTATCCTTGTGTACAGACATAGGGACGGTCTCTGAAATGAAATTTGCTATGGAATATTGCTCTGTTTTATTCCTTGTTTTGGTCCCCAATCATGCTGTATTACTAAAATAAATTTGCAATAAAAAGTTATTGCTCAATAATCATCCTCGTGTTTATAAAATGATTTGCTTTCAATTTGTCTTTCCTACTAAAACTTGTGCGTTTTACTTGCAGCCGGGAACCACAGTCGTTCAGACAGTATTTGATGTAATCATACATTATAATTATTGCACTGGGAAAGTGGATATTTTCTAGACAACTGTAACTGCATCAATATAAAACCCTACCCAGTATGATGCTGTCCATTAGTTTGAGAGGTGAGTTAAAGATTTATCACCTCTACATTAAAATAAGCAAAGACCATAACGTTATCTCTCACCAATTACTAGTTTCTCATCAATGATGGCTGCCAATAAGTCTGTAACTGGTGACTCACCGCTATATATAACAGTTATAAAACATGTAGACATGATTAGGACACTAAATGGAATTCAAAGCGTTATGGATTTTTAGTGTTCTTACGAATAATTGATTTAATGGTCAGTGGCAAGTTTCTAAACTGAACACCTGGAGTGCCTACCTTTTCATAAACCAATGTTAGATTGTATTAGATTAAGAGTGGAAGTGTCCTGGAAAAGAATAATGGGTAAACTAACAAGAACAAATTGGAACATATCTCAAAATAAGTGCACTCAAACAGTATTGCAAATTGCAATGCCATATGCAGGTAAATTGTACAAAGAAAAATAATCATAAAACAGTAATAAAGGGCTAAACTACCAAAAAGTTGGAAGTCCAACTGTTTGCCCTCCGGTGAGCGCCTGCTGGGGGTTTTGATTGAGTATGCCCGTTTGAGGAGGGGGGGTAGGAAGAGGGTTCGTCGTGAGCAGAATGTGAAGGAGAGCAGTAACGTGTCCTGGAGTACCAAACGGTATAGCCACCGGACTCCTGTTAAACACCAAAGTAGCTCTCACAGCGCTACACACACTGGGACGCCCTCAAAGGGCCACACACAGGAACATGGAGGTAAGTAAAAACTTGGGAGGACTACCCTGTCATTTTTTGCCACTCACTAATGCCTTAACAAAGCCTTTTTTCATTTTTATATACCTGGGTACCCTGTCTTTTTCTATGGTTCTTGCTCAAGGACTGCCCGTTTATTGCTAGAGTGCCCTGAATCCATTCAAAACTTGCTGCTAATCTACTAAAAAGTCTAAGGCCCGGATACTTCAATCTGTGGTAAAGTAAAAAGGGGGTATTATCACCCCAAAAAGGTCCTTATTTTTATCGTGTTCCGCCAAAAATAAAGCACTTTTAATTGGATCCGTTACAATTATTGGATCAGATTAAATAAATAGGCCACATACCGCATTTTTTCCTGTTAAAGGATATTCACCAAAATTCAGATTTTTATAGGAGCGGGATGAACGCCAAAAATACCGTAAATATTCTATCACCTACTCCAGGCTGGAATTAGCCTTATCTTTACTATGTGCAGTATATAATGGTCAATATACTAGCCATTATATACAGAGCTAAACCAACCTGAAATAGATGATAAAATAGTTATTAAAATACATTATAATCAATATTAAACCCTTAGTAGCCATGGGTCAAATAGTGAGGGGTTTCCATGACTAGCTGACCACAAAGTGCAACAAAGGGGTTAATATCAACACTAACTACCCCCACTTGCACACCTTAGTGGCTTGAAAGCATTGCCATGCATCACTTTACTAAACACGAAGGTAATGACGGGTTTAATCCCTCCTGCCACCCCCGGGAGGCCAAACCACCTTTCTGGGTCAACTGCCCGCATCACCTACCCCCACCCTCCCAACAAACCTACCCTACCTCTAGACTGATTCCCAATATCCCGATTAGCCAAATGTGGCTAATAGTGGTTTGGGCAGTAACCATAAAAAATACACATGTATAAAAAACAACAGAACATTAAAAATAAATGTAAACCATAAAACAATTGAGTGTCACTGTCGCTATCTAGGCCCTCTCACAAGCTGGAATCAAAAACATGATAACGTACATTATTAAAATACGTGACTTAACCCCCTTCATTACCTTAGTGCCTAGTAAAGTATTGCTTTACTAAATACTATGGTAATGAAGGGGTTAATGGATCACACCACCCATCCCCCTCCCCCGGAAGCCTATCCACCCACCCCAAGGCAACTATCCCCATCACCTAACCCCCTTCCCCCAACAAGAGTACCCCCCCACACACCCAAATGTGAGAAGAAAGAAGACGAGATGAAAAGAGAGAAGAAATCAACAAAAGAAGAAAAAAAGAACTACACACTGCTTTTCTACTAACAGAGGATCGATTGCTTCGTGTCAAGTTGAGTACTCATCAACCTTCATCCAGGATAGATTCATAATGGAACGCCATCGGGCCTATATCTATTTGACTTGATTGGCACTATTTGTTTATTTTGTGCCATCAGGTAAGGATTATTTTGCATGGTTTTGTGTTTTTATTTTTATTGGCCACCCGGCTGAGATTATTTATTGGTTTTATTTTTATGGTTGGGTATTGGCCCTTTATTGGATTTATTTGAGGGCATAACTGAGGATGAGGAGGATGGTCTTCATCCCGGCAGTGGTAAGTTTTATTTTTGTATTTAGGATGTTCATTTATAGCCACATTGGGAATCTAAACCGACATTGAGGGCCTATGTAGCCAAAGTGACAATCAATAGATTTGATGGCCTAGGTTATATTATGCTATTATTTATTGTAATGTATTTTTTATTTAATGTATTTTTCTTTTAATGAGTAAAAGTCCTATTACCCTCATTTGGCCCCTTGCTATGAGGGGAGAGAGGTACTCTTGTTGGAGGTAGGGCAGTGGGTGATGGGGATATTTTCCTTTGGGTGGGTGGATAGGCCTCCCAGGGTGAGTGGAGGGGGGCAGGGAGTGGCGGAGGAGTTGCTTTACTAGGCACTAAGGTAATGAAGGGGGGAAGTAATGTATTTTAATACTATACATTTATCATCTTTTTAATTCTAGCTTACCATTGTTTGCCAATTTGGCTATCTAGGCACCCATTGAGAGAGCCTAGATAGCAATAGTGACACTCAATGGTTTTACGATTAAATGTATTGTTAATGTTCTTTTTTTATAATCTGTGCATGTGTATTTCTTTTATGGTTATCGACCAAAACCACTATTAGCCACATTTAGCTAAAAGGGATATTGGGCATTAGTCTAGAGGTGAGGTAGGGGGGGCTAGGATAGGGGTGGATGAAGGGATGGTTGGCTTGGGGGAGGTGGTAAGACCTCCTGGGGGATGGTGGGAGGGGTAAATGCCATGGTTACCTCAGAGATTAGCAAATAATTGCATGGCACTAAGTTGGCCAACAGGGTTAGGTAGCGGGTTTTTTTTAGTATTAACCTCCTTGTACCTTGGTAACCACAGGCATCAAACAGGCATCAAACAGGCATGTTATTTCGATCAGAGACTTCAGTAATAATAGATATTACAAAGGTCTATGATTGAAATATTACTGCGATGTGACACGTTCACCTGTGTGGGGATTCTTAGCACAGTCTTGCAGGGTAAGGAATCACAGAAACGTTGGATGTGATGCTTGTACTGTATTTATTTTTAAACAGTGGTGCGTTCAAAATAAACACATAAGTGAAGCAATGAAAAGTCCTAGCTTGTCCTAAAGCTCTAGCTAAAAAGATCTTTAACCCTAATTGCTCCAGGTGGCTGCCTTGTTACTGGTAAAACATACAGTACACAGGTTTATCATTGCACCAGATAAATCATAACATAAGCTTCCTTGCCTAACCACACATCTATCAGGCTGAGAGAGGCAGGGGATATTAGAGACAGGTGTGTCCTATTAGTAACCCTGCAGCTGATGTGTTGTTTCTAGGGTGAACCTAAAAAGAAAAAGGCTGTGTAGGATTCTGGGTTTAAGTACCATATATATATGGTACTTATAAATATGAAAGAACAAAAAATGTGGCGCCAGTGGTACTAAAATCAACTATAAGTGAATCAACTGTAGTGATTAATATTATGGATAAAGTGCATATAGTTCTTAAAGTGTACCTAGACTTCAAATGTGCAATAAACGTGATACAGAAAAAATTATTTTACATAACACAACACCATAAGAATATATGTTATAAATTGTAGAAAATATTACAAAAAGTGCAAAAAGTGCTTAAGAATAAAAAACATGAAAAAAATCAAAGTCCAACCAGTCCTTCAATAGTCAGTCCATATTGGGAGGTATAGATGTTTACAAGGGGGTCTTCGGCTACTCTCAAATGGGATAAACCACCTCCACGAATACCTACAAACAGAAAAAGAGAGAGAGAGCGCACGCCCCATGGCATAACACTGTATGTTTATTTAAAAAAAGTTTATTTAAAATAATCTTGTGAGTTCGATTCCCCCCCCCCCCCCTTCCTTCCCTTCCCTTATTTTAAATAAACATACAGTGTTATGCTATGGGGCGTGCGCTCTCTCTCTTTTTCTGTTTATATATATATATATATATATATATATATATATAATATACCATATATCAATTAATCAAGGGAATTTGATTAGCAGCACCTGTCTGCTACTTAGCATCTTAATTCCTATGGAAGCAGTAAGGGTGTACTTAGTTTTTCACACATAGCTTCTCCATTTTGGCTTTGTGTTAAATAAATCATGACACGGTGTAATATGTCATGTGTTGTTGTTCATCTGAGGTTGTATTTACCTCATTTTAAGACCTGCTAAGGAACAGATGATTTTTATTATGTCCTGATATGTAAAACCATAGAATTCAAAGAAGGTGTACTTTCTTTTTCACACAAATATATATATAAAAAGAAAAAGGCTGTGTAGGATTCTGGGTCTAAAGTACCATATATAGTCAGTGAGTGTGTGTCGTCAGTGAGTGTGTGTCAGTCAGTATGTATTTATGTGTGGGCTTCCCCCCCCCCTCTCCCCTGACTCCCTCCCCCCCCTCTCTCCTGACTCCCTCCCCCCCTCTCTCCTGACTCCCTCTCCCCCCCCTCTTTCCTGACTCCCTCCCCTTCCCCCCCCCCCCCCTGCTGACTGGCGGTGGCGTGTTAGTGTCAGCGGCGAGTGGACAGGTGAGGCTCTGCTGAGAGAGAGGGGGGTGGTGTTCTCAGAGGCGGCTGCAGTGGTGTTGTCCTTCCCCCTCTCCCCACATGTGTCGGCAGCGGGTGGGGAGGAGGTGCTGCTGAGAGAAGGTGGTAGGTGGTGGGGCAGAGGCGGCTGTCGGCGGCTGTCGGCGGCTGTGGTGTTGTTCTTCCCCCCCGCACGGAGTGCCCCCCCCCCAGGATCTGTGTTGGCAGCGGGTGGGGAGAAGGTGAGGCACTGCTAAGAGAGGGTGGGAGGTGGTGGGGCAGAGGCGGCTGTCGGCGGAAGTGGTGTTGTCCTTCCCGCCCGTGAGGAGATGTGTCGGCGGCGGGTGGGGAGGTGAGGCGCTGCTGACAGAGGGTGGGGGGGTGGTGGCTGTGGTGTGTGTGTGTGTTGGCGGGTGTGAGCGGAGGAGGCTGCTCACGGTGTGCAGTGATGGTCAGATGCGCACGTGGTCACAGTGTGAGGAGGCTCTGAGTGTGCGTGTGTCTCTTCTCCCTGCCTGGCCCGCCTGGTCTCTCTCTCTCTCTCTCTCTCTTCTCTCTCTTCTCTCTCTTCTCTCTCTTCTCTCTCTTCTCTCTCTTCTCTCTCTTCTCTCTCTCTCTCTCCAGAGAAAAAAATCCCCAAACAATTACAAAAACCGCAGATCCTCCAAACCTTCCTGAAACAATGCAAAGTTGTAATACATAATAATAAATAGTTTTAATAAATAAAAATAGTGATAAATAAAATTGTCATTCTACTTTACACAAATTTAATTTTTTCATTTATTGACCTAGAGTGAATCTAGCACATGGTTTCAAACAATTTCTCCCTAGTTTCCTGTCTTTAATCATTTCAATAGCCTGGACTCATGTATTATATGCCCCCTTATCCCCATGTTCACTTGGTACACACAAGCTACTGCACACCTGGTACAGCTACTATCTGTAACTTAACACACCACTTAGATTGCAAGCTTTTCAGGTCAGGTTTGCCATATGACTACAGTACTTTCATGCATTTACTGTAAAGTATACTAACACCTATTGTCAGTGTTCGACAAACCTATACATTTGCTCGCCCCGGGCGAGTGGATTTAACCCCCGGGCGAGTAAATATTGGCCCAAGCAGCACACGTTTGGTACTAGGTGGCGAGTAGATTTTTTTGTGTGGCGAGTAGATTTTTTGGTGATTTGTCAACCACTGCCTATTGTAATATCTCATCATCATCATCATCATTTATTTTTTAAGTTAATAAAGGCCTCCAGTTAAGGGGCATCACAATACTTTGCAGTCAGTTTGAGAACAACTACAATTGAATTAAATGATTTTGTTACACATGAGACAGACAAGAAAAGCCAAAGTTATAATACATGGTTTCATTAAATGAGCAAACGTTATACATCAAATTTACAGACATTTCATGGAGAGAAAATATATAATTATGGACGTAAAATTGTGTTACAAGAGGTGTAGGGTAGGCCTACAATGTGTTAGAAGAGGCCCTGCCACAAGGAGCTTACAATCTATAGGCAGGATAAGTTGAAACATGGTGTACAGGGGATGAGTTTCAGAATGCAATAAAGCAGCTGTAACATTACCGAACCTCAACATATGGTAGCAGACGGTGACACCGTTCGCAGCCCAGCAGCACACAGTACCACAGTCAGACATGCGGGGGGAGGGGGGCTGATGCTGTTAACCACTTCCACGCTGGCTTGTGGAATGTGAAGGCATATTGAGGAGCCTCCCTTAGGGGGGACGCCTTTGGGGCGACTCAGGGGTTACGTCCCAGAGATTCTGTCGTGTGAAGTGTTGTTTCTACAGTACACAAATATACATGTACATAAACACATACATGCTGCAATACAAGAAGGAGGAAAAGATATTGAAAATATTTTCAAAACAATATTATGAGAAAAAAACATCAGCAAAGCTAAGTGGGCACATATCATAGTCCTTCATTTTCTGCTGTTAGTTGGCTTTATAATTAAATGCTGATATCTAGAGCCTGAGACTCAATAACGTCTACATTAAAAACTCTGCTATTAACTTTGTTTCCATAAAAAACCAGCAGGAGCAGCTTCAATTCAAAGCAGAAATACAACAACCGAGATAGCACCCATCCCTTTTCATTTACCATCTGTTCCATATGACAAAGTCTGGTTTTTTTTGGCGCACAGCGCCAATTTATTATCCTATCCTAACCACTATATGCTATAGCAACACAATTGAGCTGATTTAGGAATATATACTCTCAATTTACTGGAGAATTAAATGACATATCAGCACAAAGAGAAATGAACTAGTGTGAAAAAGGCGTTGAAATATATACTTCTCGGGTAAGTCTCCTAGTGTTTGATGGGACACCAAATTACTATGTCCTGCTGGTAATGTAATAATATGACTAGAAGGTACACAGGTATGAACTTTTCGCCTAAGTCCGTGCGCCTAGCGAAAGTTGATGTTTTTTTCGCAGTGCAACAAATCCACCTTTTTTTAAAGGTTCACCAAGTAAAAATCTCTACAGCCTGAAATATGGGTTTTAAGCTAATTTAAATATGCAAATAAGTGAATTTAAATACGTACATATGCTTATTGCCCAGGTGTGATCACAGGTAAATAAGTTAATGGGTTCTCTATCTCTCTATTTCTCTCTCCTCTTCAGCAAAACTCATATTTCAGTTTCTGGACAAACTTTTAAAGTTCCTTTGAGCGAACCATAGTGACCAAGGTGGAAATGCATACTTGTGCATGTTTTTTTTCCCCACCTTTTCTTTATTTATTTTTTAAGATTTACTTTAAAAAGGATTTGATAATTTGGTGGAGGAGGCATACAAAAAGAAAAGAGAGAGGATGAGCACATAATGGGGGCGAAGAAGACACATTTACAGGTACGTTCATGTTTCCTTGCATCACACATTATCAATCCAGACTGTGCACCTGTTAGCTAGTCGTGTGGATAGTATGAGCTAAGTTCTTCTTCACTGTTTCAGTTCTATTTCTAACCTTGCACTATTTTACTCGAGTAAATATAACCTGTTTTAGGGTTTGGTTCCTGGGTCCGATCTCCTGTCATTGGGGCTGCCCATGGTTTTGTGGAAGCACGAGAGAGTATCTTTACACATACTCATTAGCTTCCCCATTAACATAATGTCCCAGATTCATTTTTTTGGGGGTGGGGGGGATTCAATGCTGGTTCCTGGCTATAACACATTTTGTTGCTGAGAGTATTGTCTGTAGTATTTGTCTGTCTGTATATCTGTCTAGGTTTTCAATGGGTCTAAATAGTAGGTGTACCAAAGTTTCCAGTGGAGTGTCCACGCCCGTGACATTCCTTATTAATTCTCCTGTCCTTTTCTGTAGGACAGGTCCACCAAGTATGCAGAAACGTGGCTCGGTTTACACACCCTCTCCAACAGTCTGGTCTGTGGTTAGCAGAGAGATTAGACATTCCCTTTGTCAGAATATAATTGTTGCATCCAACCCATCACTTTTTCTGATAATTCTTATAGGCAGCTCCTTAGTTCTATCCTGGGGGTGTCAAATTGTGTTGGTGTGTGTTCACGGGGCTGGACATTTAGGATCCCCTAATTATGGCTTTATGAGCCTGTATAGGGTGCCTTGGGAGACTTCATCCCAGTTGTTTAAACGTAAGGTAGTCCGACAATGCTCCTTGAAGTTTTTTCTGATATTAGGTATCCCCAGCAGCCTGTCATTTACAGTAGATGTCACAGAGTTCTTGCTGTTTTCTGCCCTAGTCCAGAGTTCTTAAGTATATCTGGGGTGTGATCTGACCACGTTCTCTTATCTATCTCTGATCGTATGACCGAAGTTATCAGGTCTTGGCTAATAAATATACAATCAATTCTAGAATACTGTTAATGGGGGAGGTGGAGAAGGTGTAGCTTGGTTCATTATTCTCCTAGTATCAACCAAATAGTTCTATCTTATTAGGTTTTGGCGTATTTTGGTGGTGCCCTCCTGCTCCTACCATCCGCACGCTCTAATGTTAGCCATCTTGGTTTGCACCATGCATGCACCTCTGTGTCTGCTTTTTCATGACAAAATTGACAAACGTTCGCGATCTTTCGAAGAAATAGAAAAGTTTGTGTGAAAAAACGCTGGGGGAACTTTGACACATACGCTCACCTCTACTCTCAATGTCCTCAACAAAAGTGCAGACATCTCTCATTTTGTTTGGAAGATATAATCAATATACATCCCATTTAACTCTCGGCAACTCTTTGTGTTGTTATTCACGCCTGTATTTAACAGGGATATGTCAGATGGAATTAGGATTTGTTTGTTTGTATTTCATCGCCTGCCTGGCAGATGGCAAAGTTAGATGCCAATGGGGTTGACGTTGCGTCAGTGCGATCTGTTTTGGGTCATGCGCCGATGACGTCACTCCTGGCAATGAATAGTGTGGAAGGTAAACTACACTATAAAATGTCTGTTTTCCATATGTACGTCACACCTTGATAAAGCCCTCACGGATGAAACGCTAGGTGCGTTTTTCACCTTCCTTTGTGAGCTATATTCAATACATTTATTTCTTTTTTGGAGTTGCCCTGGAATCTTTTATTTTTTCATCCTGCATCCTGGCTGTGCTCCATTTTCAACTCACATCTCCTGATTTTACCTTCAAGGACAGCACGCCCTGGAGTGACAGGACTGTCCTGGCAGGATACTGGCAGGTAATGGGCCATAGCCCTGCACTATATTACCTCATGCTAGTACCATTGATCATCATATTATTCCCTTTGGAGGAAAGTACTGCTGCGGCCAAGTTTATTCGAGCATTTGCCCGTTCTTGGCCGCAGCAGTAGCCTGGCGCGCGCCCGAGAGTGACGGGCGCGCGCCGAAGCAGCGGAAGAGCGCCCTCCGATCGGGGCGCTCTCCCTACCGCTGCCGGGTCCGCCGGGTCCCCCGGAACCCCCTGCCGCTGTCCCGCGATCGCGGGACACCAGGGCTCCCTCGGGGAGCCCCTGGACGTGCGTGCAGGGGGCGCACGCTCCCGAAGACGCGTGACCGCGCATCTATGACGCGCGGCACGCCGAGGGGCGGCCACTAGCAAGCCGGGAAATCTCCCGGCTTGCGGATCTGGCCGCAGAGTAATAAAGCGTGTCGGTAGTGTATTAAAGTCCATTTATTGTGGTTGTCAGGTGAACACCATTAGGTCCCTATCTCTCCTGGGTCATTTATTTGTGCATGGACTGCCTTATTGGGGACATTCATACAGCACCCTGGACATTTATGGAGTTAAATCAATTATTTACACAGAGAATACATGTGATTTGTGAGCACCATTTATCACCTACAGTATCTCTATAAAATGTGAGACAGCTTTAGTTTTGAAAGAACTTAGACTGGTGGTGGCTTTGAGAGTCTCTGGTAGATTGTTCCAATTTTGGGGTGCAAGGTAAGAGAAGGAGGAACGGCCAGATTCTTTGTTGAACTTTGGGATCGTGAACAGTCTTTTGGAGTCAGATCTCAGATGATAAGTGCTGCATGTGGAAGGAGCGAGGAGCTTGTTCAGATTTTGGGGTATCTTGCCCAAGAAGTATTTGAAGGCAAGATCGGAGAGATCTCAAGTGCTGACCAATCTAGTTCTTTGAACATTTCGCAATGGTATTTGTTGTAGTTACATTGGAGGACAAAGCGGCATATTGAATTGTAGAGGGTGTCTAGTTTGCTAAGGTGAGTTTGGGCTGCTGTGCCATATACCATGTCCCCATAGTCTAGAATGGTACTAGCATCTGCTGTGCGATGTGCTTTCTGGCATAAGGGAGGATTTTTTCTTATAAAGTACACCTAGTTTGGCATAGGTTTTGGATGTCAGCGTATCAATGTGCAACCCAAAGTTAAACCATATGCCCAGATATTTAAAACTAGTAACAGGGGCTAGGATGTTATTAGAGCTGGTTCTTATCTGAAGCTCTATCATTGGTAGCTTTAGAAATGTAGGCTTGGTCCCGAATACCATTGTTACAGTATAGTCAGTGTTTAACACAGTTTGTTTTGGGAAATCCAATTTTTAAGTCTCAAAAAATCAGATTGAAGTATGTGTTCCAGGTCAGAGAGTCTAGGGCTGTGTGCCTATAGGATTGTGTCATCCGCGTACAGTACATGTGTATTGAGGCTCTCTTACAAGCTGTAGGTAGATCATCGATGAAGACCGAGAAGAGTAGGGGCCCCAGAACAGAGCCTTGTGGGACACCTACTAGGAAATAATATAGTATGAGTTGACTCGCGTTTTCAAGTGCTCCTGTAACTCTCAATGTACTGTTTCCTAGTGAAGCATTTGATAAATAAAATATATATGGGCCTTATGCTTACAGGGCCATCAAGGTTCCTTCTTCAGAACATTTATCTTGTACATGTAGTAAAGTGGTCCTCAAGACCACCCAATATGTCAGGTTTTAAGGATGTCCCACTTTAACACAGGTGGCTCAATTAGTGGCTCAGTCTTCGATCTGTTGGGGGATTTGAGGACTGGAGTTTAAAACCCCTGTTGTAGTAGATTATTTTATTGCATTGTAACAGCAAAAAATACATTATCGAATACTTTTTTTGTCTTGTATGAAAACAATATTTTAACAACTGAGAAAATAGTAGTGAGATCCTTCTAAAGAGGACAAACAGACACTTATAACCAAACTTAAAGGGTGAGACAAGACCCACTCACAAAAAAAAAAAGAGGGAGGGAGTGGGAAGGTCTGGGTGGGGTGGGGAAGGTTGGGGGTGAGGTATGAAGAGTGAGGTGGTAGTGGATGCATCCCAAGGCCCGACCCCGAACACGTGTGGGCTGGGTCGCTTCTCTAATTGCTAATATTATAATGCTGCTATATAGGGTCTTAGGGATATAGAATATGACCCGTAAGCCCCTCCCAAGGAGAACGCATCTACAACTATCATAGCCAGATTGAGGTCCTCTCTATCCCCGGGATATCTGTCTGTGCCAGCCAGGGTGTCCAGACTTTTAGGAAATTGTCACCAGTGTCGTTAACTAAACTCGTTAACTTTTCCATCTGGCAAATGAACCAAATTCGATTTCGAATCTTTGGGATGGTTGGGATATCAGATTGTTTCCATAATGCTGCGATCTCGCAAAATGGGCAATTAGTTTGTTGTGTGCTTTGGTGAGGCCCGTCAATGGCCTGTTCAGGAGGAACAGCCACGGGTCTGGGGGTATTGTGAGATCGAACAATCTCTGAATCCAATGTCTAATCGCCTCCCAGAGTGGAGAGATCCGAGGGCAGGACCACAGCATATGTAACAGCTCGGCTGATCCTCCGCACTGGTGAGGGCACAGGGGGGAGGATCCCGGCACAAACCTTGATAATTTCAGTGGGGTGAGATACCATCGCATTAGGACTTTATATGCGTTCTCCTTAAGAGTGGTGCATATGGGAGCTCTTTGCAGTGGCCATGTATATAGCGCTCCAATCTTCATCCTCTAAGTTTTCTCCTAAATCTGTTTCCCATTGAGATCGGAATGAGGGTATCCGCTGTGCATGTTCACCAGAACTGATCACTTCTCCGTAGAGCTGAGATGTAAGTCCCTTTGTGTCGGTCTCAGCCAGACAGAGCTTTTCGAAAGATGTTAATAGGGGGTATGGGGCATATTTATTATAAAATGCCCTGATCTGGAGGTATCTAAAGAATTCTGAGTGGGGCATCTCTTTTTCTAGTCTGATATGGTCAAATGTTTTGATTTTTCTATAATGTCCCTCCAGATCTCTAATCCGATTGTAACCCTTCTGCCTCCAGATTGAGATATTACCGACCGATAGACCCGGAGCGAATTCAGGATTATTCCATATGGGTGTCACCATGGAGTGTTTTGTCGTGAGGGAATGCCTGATTTTCGTAGCCTCCCAGATTGACAATAAGTTGGTCATTGAGGATAGCGGCATTGTGGCGAATTTTCGCGCCATTTTAGGTAACCTAATTAAGCTGCTTAGATCCAAAGGTGCGCATGCAGCATTTTCTATTTCCACCCATGTCTTCAACTTCGGGTTAGATTGCCATTGTACAATTTGGCTTGATTGTGCCGCCTTGTAATATGATACCAGGCAGGGTACTGCTAGTGTAGTAGATTCTTAAAGAAGAGTCCATAGTAGTTTTGACAGCTAAAAGTTGTAAACAATAAACATCAGTTAACTGATACCTTTTTATCACTATGTTCGCTTTTCTCTTTTTAAACTACCAGATTTTTTTTTCTGCTGTATAGAGATACTGTATGCAAATTATTTGCAGCTGTTTGCAAATTTGGCCACAATTGCCTTTTTTACATGACCAAATGTCACAAATGATTTTCAGGTCGTATGACCAATACATTACTCATGAAATTAACATTTTTAATAAAAATAAAATAAATAATAAAAATATAATACAAATTGGCAACAATTTCAGAAAAAGGGCAAATTAGTGCCCTTTTTTCATTACCCCCCCACCCCAGCTTAATATGTTCACGAAATGGCCCAAGAAATGTAGAAATGAAACTGCAGCAGTTTGTACATCTCTGTTGCAATAAGACACACTGTTCTATTCCTCAGAATTACAAGGCCTTTTGGGTTTTGTCTGTGATGTTGGAAGATTCAGGCCTTCTTGCAAACAAGATATAACTGCATGTCACCCTGCCTTCAAGGGTCCTCATTTAAGGCAAGTCAATCCCCTCCCAAACATTAGCCCTGACTCTTTTCCTGATTCTCATGGTAGACAGGCCTCTTAACACAATTTATAGTTAAGTGATCAGTCACAAGGCAAGACAAAGCAATGAAATAAAAAGAGATTATTTGGATAAGACCTCAGAAACACACAGAAATACAAAATACAGAATATACCCATTGGGGTCTGGGGAATGAGATCTACCTTTCCTAGGTGTATTGGCTTACCCCGAACAGAACCTTGTTCCGTACGTCCTGGACCGCAATCCAGCAGAAAATCCTGACCCTGACTAAGTCCTGAATCCCCTGGAACTGATTCCGGCAAAAAATCCTGACCGCGACCGCTAGTTCGATTTTGAGAACTTGGCCGCAAAAGACGGGGCTTAGTCTCTGCGAGGCAACCTTTTCAGGCTTCAAAATGAAGCTGGTCGCTCTGCTATTTCGAACAGAGCAACTTTGAAAAGTCCGTCGTAGCTTCATCGACTCCCGTTTGGTTGCGCTCCTCTCTCTCCTGGTCAGTATCTTACATACACTCCACTGGGCTTTCCCCACAACAGAGGGGGGAAGAAGCAGCTAATCAGATAAGGGGAATCCCTCCCCGCCAGCCTATAGAAAGAGGGGCTCAAACTCGGCTGACGTCAGGGGAGTAGGCGTGCCACAATATGATTTTAGACAAGAGGATCAGACTATATGCATCCTCTCTGGCTAACTCATTTCTTCCTCCCGGGCCTGCTCCACCA